>NW_005321155.1:0-1236 GCF_000412655.1 Myotis brandtii | reverse complement strand
TTATTGGGTTGGCTAGGCCCTCTATGTCAAAGATTGACAGTAAAAACACGCACTGTTGCCTGTTTCCTAACTTTAATTGGAATGTTTCTAAAGTTTCACAACAAAATAGTATATTTATTATAGAACAGATTTGTTTTGAGTATTAAATGAGGTCTATAACACATAAACTATAAATAATAGCTATTATTTATTTGTCAAACCACTTAAATTCTCTGTTCCAAGTTTTTTACTTGTAAATGAGGGATTGGAGCTGGAAAATCTCTAAGTTTCTTTCCAGCACAGTTAGTTGTGAAATTCCAAGATAAATTTTCAAAAAGTCTCATGTCATTTCATCAACCTGAATAAACAATGAGCTTACCTATGAAATAAAAGCACTTCAGCACAAAGAACAAGGAAGTCCCTTAGTCACCTCAGGAACTCCTATTTAGATATTTAAAATAGTCTGAGGCAAAACTTGATCTTAAATTTGCTATATTTCTAGTTATGTTATAAAGCTGTTTGGCAACTTTCATTGGAGGAAAAAACAATGAAGTTGAGAGGAAATGAAAGTAGAGCCAATGATTGGAAAATCACTGGTGAATATGGCAACACCCCAGTTTTAAAAGCCAGTTGTAATCGAGTCAATCTTGGAGTAAAAACAAGTTTTATTGTAATTATTTTCCCTCCAACAGGGTGGAGACTTAATATCTGAGAGGTGTAAGAAGAAGTAAGACCAAAATTGGAAATAAAACAATTAATTCCCTATTTCCTATAAAAGTACAAGAAGCAAAGGGAGGAGGGAAAAGCTCACTGGGAAAAAGCAATTGAAATTGCTAAGGAATGAGAACGGGGAGGCAGCCAGAAAGTATGCTGAGCGGAGGAGCAGACAAAGATTGCAAGAAATTGGCAGGGAGTTACAATAGAGGGAGCCAGAAAGGAACACACAAAGGGCCTGACATGAGTCAGACTTTATAAAAGGAGTTACAGGGGAGGGAGCAAGAAAGTGTGCATGTGGGCGCCTGGGGCAGAGGAGGGTGAGAAGAGAAAGAAGAGGGTCAAAAGGCAGCCGCTTCAAAAATACAATTTTGAAGCTAGTTGGAGAAGCCGCTTAGGGGCAGAGATGCGCAGCAGATTTTCAGACAGTAGATTGTGGGTGAAAAACGCCTAACAAATGGGAATACATGTCATCATTTAAATTCCGGAGGCAGGGGAACCATAATTGAGGTATAATGGAGTTAAGAGCAAAATCACCAGCAC
>NW_005321154.1:0-1236 GCF_000412655.1 Myotis brandtii | reverse complement strand
GGCTCCATGGCTGCTTCCCAACCTGACTCCACCTCCCTCCTGAGGCCTGGCTGCATGTCGGCCTTCCAGTTCCTCAAAACAGCCTGACTCCTTATAGTAAGTTCCCCCTTCTCTTAAGCTCACTGCAGTTAACTGCATCCCTGTCTGTGCCTCTGCCTTGTCCTCCATTCTGCCTTCCAGGCCCTGCTCAAGGTAACTTTCTCCAGAAAACTCTGACTCCCTCCGAGTACAAGTACTGTCTCCATCCTGTGAATTGTTACAGTACCACGTCTATATATTTCTTATGACATGTCTGCCTCAGATTACACTTTCATGATTATGCACCCTGGTTTTATACCATAATTCCTAAGCTGTTTGTAGAGAGAGATCCATGCCTTATTCATTACTGTAATCTCCATACACCAAGCACAGTCGAAGGCAGCATTTGTCAACCCATATTTGTTAAAAGAATGGACGGCCTAGTGAACACCTTGTGTTCCTTCTCTATTGTTGTGCAAATCCCTAGCCCTCTCTCCTTTGAGCTGGTGTCACAGAAGTGGAGATTTGCGCGGCCAATTTGCCCATTTAATGCGAGCAACGCGGACGGACAAATAGGATAACTGTGGCCCAGAAATCTACTCCAGGGCCAGAATAATGCCGCTTAGTTGTCAATATTGATCACATTTAATTAGAAAATTGCCAGATCTCTGCTGCTCTTAGTGCTGTGTGGGCACCACCTAAAAGCAAAGGGATGACAAGCTGCTCTGAGCATCTGCGGCCTTTATGTAATAAACACGTTTTCACTTCAGAAATTTGGTGCCTGCTTTTGGGCAGGATCAGAGCCTTTTAGAATTTCATATCTTTTCCCCATAAAAACTCTCTTCAGTGGTTATGATGAAGGAACTATTAATGTATAATTCCTAGAGTTATTAAGATAATGTTAATGTATTTCAGCTCACATCACATGAACGAGCACTTGCGGAGTGGATTTAGAGTAGGGTTAAAAATAAAGATCAGGGTTTAAGAAATAATCACTCCAAGAAAAGAATGGAGTCATTTGCGCTGCACTGACTTTGTGAAGTGGGTTATTAACTTGTCAGGTACCGATGTCCTTTCCAAACACCTCTTCGGTCTTTCATGACCCTACAGAGCCCTTTCAGATAAAAGCGTAGCTGTAATCACTTCGTTTTTCATGGTGTGACTTGCCATTTGGTGCTATCTCTATCTATGCTGATCCACCATCAGAACTGAAAAAAA
>NW_005321153.1:0-1236 GCF_000412655.1 Myotis brandtii | reverse complement strand
CTATCCACTGAGCCAAACCGGTTAGGGCTCCAGGTTTCCTGAGTCATCCTTGGCCTCTGTCCCGCCCCTTCTCCCTCGATTTCTCCATTTTCTCCCTTCTGCTGCCCTGATCTAATTTCCCCCTCCTCTGGCCTGCCAGGGTTTGGATGTCTGCTGTTCTGGACGCTCAGCTGGGAGCTAGAACCCTCTGGAGCTGGATTCCTGGCCTGGACCTGATGCCCTCTGGGCAGGGGGCTCTTGGGGAACCTACTGCCTCTGCTTTCCCTGGAGAGAGGGGGCTGCTGTGAGGACTTGTGGATAGAAGGCCTTTCTCTGGGCTCTGCTGCTGCCGGGATTCGGGAGACGTCTGCTCCCCCAGAGCCTTTGCTGGGGGTGATCCTGAGAGCTCGGTGCACAGCAGGCAGCCTGGACTCCAGCCTCCGGTGCATGTGGCCAGTGCGGTGTGTGACCTTGGTCACTTTGCGTTCTTGCTGCCTTGGTTTCCCCACCTGCTGGGCTGAAATGGGACTCCTTGCTGAGTCTGCCAGGGTTTTAATGCGACAGGGCTTGGCAGGCGCTTGGGCACTGGGCAAGGTTGTTTGTCACGGGTTCCTGAGCGGGGGAGGGGCAGGCGGCCGTGCCAGGGCGCACCACACTCCCCCTCTCACCAGCTCTTCCGGCTCAGGCTCAAGTGTGGCTGCTTTAAAGGGACTCACCTCGGGTCTACCCCAGGAGTGATTCAGCGGCGGTTGCTAAGGAAGGCCTGGTACTCGGCCTCGAGGGATGAGCTGTGGCCAGCCTGGATTCAGCAGGCTCAGCAAGGCTCACACCAGACACAAGAAAAATATCCGTCTGTGCTCAGGATCCTCATTCCTAAAATAAAGACAAGGCTGGCTCCACGGTTCCTGCTGGTTTTGACATGCAATGATGCGGGGAGGGGGTGGGAGTAAGAGAGTAAAGCAAATGAGAAAAATAAAAATGAGCTGCACAAAGAGAAGGCTTTGTGTGGATGTCAGCAGCCTCATGTGAGCTCCGGATGGCAGGAGCTCTCTGCAGGATGTGTATTTTGTGTTGTGTCACAAGAATAAACAATCGCAGGGCAGGAGAACACACAGCATCCAGTTCTGAGGACACCAGCCTCTGTGCTCGGGACCCATCAGTCTGTTGCCCAGTGCACCCAGCCCACCCGTGCTCCCCACTCCAGCCATAGGACAAAGCTGGCCCCCAACAACAGGCCTGCTGTCCTATTTGCATCAG
>NW_005321152.1:0-1236 GCF_000412655.1 Myotis brandtii | reverse complement strand
GGCATTATTGTTTGGGCAGGAAGATGGGAGTTTTCAGTACTTTGGGCTGTATTAATAGGTACTGATATTGCAGTACTGATAATAGCACTTGTTCACCGTGGAACCAGCACTGGGCCAGCATACACATACACTTAGATACACATATCTGTCCAAGAAGACAAAACCAACTGTGGTCGGCAGAACAAAGGCCCCCAAAGATGTCCAGATGATATGTATAAACATAGTGTATATATATATATATATACTTACTGTATAAGTACTGTGTTATCTTATTTAATAGGCACACCACCCCTACAAGGTGGGCACTCTTATTATCCTTGATTTACAGAGGAAGAGTCTGAGGCGCAGAGAAGTGCAGTTACTTTCTCCAGGTCACACAGCACATGAGTGGCAGGGCCAAGGTTTGGACCCAGGGCCAGCTGACTCCCAGGCCTGTGCCTTAAACTTTAGGCTATCCCGTCGGCCATGAGATACTGAGCCTCGGGCTGCAGGGATCTCTCTGTGGGATGTCCTCCTGGCTTTTGAGCCGCCCCACCTCACCGGGGCGGCCTGACCTTTCCTGAGCCGGGAGTTGTGCTGTGTGGTCGCCATCAGTGCTCTGAGCTCCTCATTCTGCCTCTGGTCCAGCCCAGAGCCAGCCGGATCCCCCTTCCGCATGATAGTCATGTGAACTGGGAGTGACATGCTTGCTGGCGGGAAGGAGGTGGGGAAGGTTCTCTGTGGCTGACTGATCTCTTTCCCTTGGGTGGCCAAGCAGGTCCCGGCTGACCAGTACAGGAGCTTGGCCGAGAGCGCCCTCTTGGAGCCCCAAGTGAGAAGATACATCATCTACAACTCCAGGCCCATGCGGCTGGCCTTCGCTGTGGTGAGGAGGGAGGTGGGCCCGCACTGTCCTGCTGTTGCCCCTGTGGCATGGCTGGATTTGGCGTCTTCTGGTGAAGCCTGTTGGCGTGGGTGTGGGTTTGGGGGCTGGTGGCCCCGCTGCCTGGCCGAGGGCAGCACCGGGGACCTGGGTTTGGGATAAGGGAATTGATGGCAGGGAGTTGTGGCCAGGTCCCCATGTAGAGGGTGGGAGCAGGATTTACTGAGGGCAGAACTTGGCATTGTGGATCTGCAGACCCACCACTGAGGCTCTGGACTCGGCGTCTGGCTTTGGTCAAGACTTCTCTCCTCTTTGGGACTTGGTTTCCCCATTTGTTCAACAGATAGGTCCATTTTAGCTCTAATCGTGTGTGT
>NW_005321151.1:0-1235 GCF_000412655.1 Myotis brandtii | reverse complement strand
TGCATATTACCTCTTTATTATATAGGATTCATTTACCATTTAACCCAGTGATTTAATTTCTAGGTATTTATCAATAAAAACTGAAAACATATGTCCACAAAAAATCTTATATACATCTTTACCAGCTTTATTCATAACGACCACAAACTGGAAACAAACTAAAGACCCATTAACAGGTAATGAATAAACAAATTATAAATACTACTCACCCCCCAAAATAGAAGAGGAATGAATTACATGCAACAGCATGAAGTTTCAATAACATTATGTTAACTAAAGAAAACCAGAAACATATATAAAATTTAGAATAGGCACAACGGATCTATAGTGGCATAAAGCAGGTCAGTAGGGCTTGAGGCTGAGAAAAGGGAAGGAAAACTGACAACAAATAGGCATGAGGGAACTTTTGGGGGTGATGGAACTATTCTATATCTTAATTTGGGTGGTTATGTGGGCTTATATATTTATTTGCCAATACCTATTATTAAATTAAAAATATGTGCAACTTATTCTACCTAGTTTATATGTAAATAACACTGATTTTAAAAGAAAAAAGTTAAAACTATAAAAATCATCTATGTACTTACCACTCAATTTTGTTAAAATTACTTCTAATTTTTCCAAAGTTTCTATGCACTATTCGGTACCATTTTCTCTAACTGTACCACTTCTAATCAACTTATCATGTCATTAATAATTATTTGTAGACATCAAATAGCTTAATGAGCTCTACTTTATTATTTTAATAAAAAATTATCTTAGAGTTTAGATTTTTCCAGTTTTCATTTTTATCAATAATATCCCAATGATCATCTCTGCACTTAAAGTTTTGTCCACATTTGTATCATTTCTTTGGGAAACAGTTCTAGTAAAACAGTATTAGGTTAGGTTAAAGGATAAAAGAAAAAGATACTTATGTCACTCCTATTTTTCTGGAAATTGCCTTATAAGAATCTACTTAAAAGCGTAGCCACCTTTACAAACCTCGCCTGTGATTCTTATTTCAAGATACATTTTGATTAATTAGCTTCTTAGGAATTGGGGAAAGACTTCAAGGAACAGTTAACAAAAGATAGCTGCAAAATGCCCATGGAAGGTCATTTCTGTTGCTGCTCTTTGTATTGTGGAGTCTTATAAAAAATTCATCTAAAACATCAGTTGTAGGAATTGGAGTGGAGCTGAATTGTTCCACTGACTCCTTATGGTCACTTCCTTTACTTCTTCAAGTCTCTCTT
>NW_005321150.1:0-1235 GCF_000412655.1 Myotis brandtii | reverse complement strand
TTTACTGAGAACCTACTAGATGTCAGATAAAAGGATGGAACAGAGTACTAACCTCCAAGGTGGTCACAGATTTGTGAGGGAGATAGGCAGGCAAACAATTATAATGCACTGCGATGGAGTCATCTGCAAGGAGGCTTGGGGATATTGGGGAAGGAATGTCTTAATTAGGGGGAGGTGGGTAAAGGTTTTGAAGAATGCTCATGGAGGATGTGAGGCTTGAGCTAATTATGAAGGTTTTAGAAAGGTGAGGATATAAGGTGAGATAGGGGCTAACTAATGGTTGTTCTATGCACTTTTACCCTAAAGTCCTTGGAGATCTTTAGGATTTGGAATTGAAAAAGATGTGATTTGATTTGCATGTCAGAATCTTTAGAATGCACTGGGTTAGGAGAAGATTGGAGATGGGTGGGCCATTTAGCAGGATTTTAGGTGAGAGCAGATGAGACCCTGAATTCAAGCACACATACTGCACGTGGCGATCTTAAAAATGGTGATGAACTTGAAAACCAGGATAGTGAATGCTGTCTAGAGAATACAAGTGAAATTTTATGAACTCATTCTTTTGGTTAAGTGTAACTTAATAGGACCGAGTTCTCCCTATAACCAAACATCTATTGCCAGTCACCAGGTGACAGAGGGGTTGCACACAAGGTGCTAATGAGATGTTTAAAGGAACTTAAAGGAACTTACACATTGGAAAAACCTTAAATACTAGAAAACGGGTACTCAGTGGCCTGAAAAATTTTTGAATCTAATTTATCAGCAGAAAGTCATATAAAATGAAAAAAATATGATTACGTGAACATGTATAGATGCATACTACTTTCAGAAACTATCTGCTTGAAATTTTTAAAATTCAAATATTTGCCTTGTATATAAAAATTCATGAGGTTTATGAAATTTTCTTACTTTTCCAATCACCAAATTTAGAGGACTTGTCCAGAGAACTAAAAGTTATTGCTGCATATGTAGAAGACACTTCTGCATTTGTTCTTTTAAACCTCTAGAACAAACCATTTACTTTTACCTTTTACTTATGTATTCATTGTTTTCATAAACCCTGTTTATTATGCTGGATATTAGTTTTGGATAAATAAACTTTCTTTCAATTGTACTCAGTTTATTATGAATTCTAATGTCATGAGTTTTAAAAAAATGAATCATGAAAGACATCTCTTTGGAGTTACTTTTAAAAATTCTTACCCGAGGATATGTTTTTATTGATTTTAGAGAGA
>NW_005321149.1:0-1235 GCF_000412655.1 Myotis brandtii | reverse complement strand
AAATATGGACTTGAATATTCTGGATTTCTAGAAATTTGGGTTTTCAAAAGTTTTAGCAGCAGCAGGACACAAAGCATATGATTTTTCCAAGCAATAATATTTGACTTTAATATTGGAAACTATATTTAATTCAGAGTATTCTTGATGAGATAGGAAATATTAATTTACTAATCAACACCCATCTCCTCTACCATTGATGGATTATAATAGAGATCAGATCTATTTCATTATAAATGGAAAAACGAGCAAGCAGAACAAATGGCACATTATCTGTTGTTACCCAATATCGTAAGCTACTGCATTTTTCATGACTATCATCTCAATATTAACCTCGGAAGGTATGTATGTTTAGTTTACTGTACCTATGCCTGTGGCTAATTCCATTTTTTTGCAATGCAAAGGTCACGCGTCAGGGTTGACCCTGCTTTAATGTATTTTTATTGATTTTAATTTTAGCCTTTGTGAATAAGTCTTCATAACATGGATGCTGAAGCAGAATTTGAGGTTTGCTGAGCAAATGCACACAAAGGCACAAAAATCCTGGGAAATGGAGGTGCTCCAGAATGTAGGAACTTAAAATAGGAAAGTTGAGTTCTCAATCAAGTCATAAATTGAGATATTTGTGTTTTGCCAGAGATTGAGAATTATAAAAAAGACTGCAGAACTCAGAGAATGATTAGCAAAACTTTCTTTTTCTTGCTCCACACTATTTTTTTGTTGGAATGTAATGAAAACGTGTTCATTCTCCTGTTCTTGATGATCTAGAAATGGACTCTAGTCAATATGGGAAAAGGTCATTTATAAAAGCTTTATGGTACCTTCTAAATTTTGGAATATTATAGCCCATGAAAAGGTAAATCTTACCTGTCTTCTAACTTTCATAAAATGTTTTTCATAGTTCAAATTTCCTCTCCAAAGACCTAATTTCAGATCAGGCTGCTTTAATCTTCAGTGGCTTTGTGCGTTTTATCTGGGAATAATAAGTGTAAATTTAGCATTTAAACTATCAGTAATTCATTCTATAAGAGCAGTTCAAAGGGAACACCACATTGAAGCTATGGATGGAGATGTGAAATTACAGGGACATTACCCACAACTTAAACTTCTATTTTAAGAGAAATTTGTATGAGCGTCATCATCAAGCAGTATAACCATATAGAACCTGATTAGCTAATTACGGTTTAATTTTCATAGTGCACCTGCCAGAAGAAAATGATTCTGAAATTGTTTTTTTT
>NW_005321148.1:0-1235 GCF_000412655.1 Myotis brandtii | reverse complement strand
ATTCTGAAGACAGTTGTCTCTATACCACATTTACAGACATACCATTTTATAGACTTGAAATTTGTTGACTAAAGCTTTAAACTTCTTACTTTACAAATGAGGAAGCATTTATTTTTCTTTTTTAAAATATGTTTTTATTGATTTATTTTTTGTTTTGAGAGAGCGAGAGGAAGGGAGGGGGATAGAGAGATAAAAATATCGATGAGAAAGAAACATCATAGGTCAGCTGCCTCCTACACACCCCTTACTGGGGATCAAACCCATAACCTGAGCATGTGCCCTGACAGCGAGTCAAACCCCTGACCTCTTGTTTCCTGGGTCAAGGCTCAAACACCAAAGCACATCAGCTGAGCAAGCATTTATTTCCCTTTTGCAATATTTCCAATACATACTCATCACATAACAGTCAGAATTTCAGTTTACATTTATTTGTTATCCATTTTTATTTATTCATCCACTGAGTGTATTAGGAGATTCTACTATATTCCAGGAACAGTGACAGGCACTGAAAATTCTGTGATAAGCAAGAAAAGGGTAGTTACCTATACATTTACTAAGAATAAAGGATAATTTAAAATGGTTAGATAACAAAGATTAAAAGTCAATAAAAATAGCTAATATCAATCCAGATCTCTATTAGAAATCAATAGTATTTTATTTACAGCAGAAAGAGTTAGAAATTAAAAACAAAACTACTAAAAATAGCATCAAAATATATGATGCCTCTGAATAAATCTAAGAAAACATATGTAAGACATCTACGGAGAAAACAGTACAACTCTATTGAAAGGTATTTCCAAAAACGCAAATAAATGGAGATTTATACCAAGCTCATGAATGGAAAGACTCAAGGTGTTAATTTCCACCGAATGGAAATACAGATACAGGACACACACTGTGAAAGCCACAGTGGAGTGTTTGGAGGGTAGATGGAGAAACTTCACATTCTGGTTTTAAAATTTATGAAGAAATACAAAGTTTCGATTCTAGCTAAGTCTGAGTAAGAATAACAAAATGCTGAGAATGTTCTACACATGATAGGATTTATTACCCAATATAGATAAAAAGGGTTTTACTACATCAAGAGTCGATATGACAGAGAGTTGGAAACATTTGGCCCACAGGCCATCTACCACGTTTTGTAAATAAGGTTTTAATGGAACAAAGCTATGACCATTCATTTACTATTAAAGGCCCTGTGCACGACATTTGTGCACTCAGGCAGGGGGTCCCTC
>NW_005321147.1:0-1235 GCF_000412655.1 Myotis brandtii | reverse complement strand
TGAATGAATGAATGAATGAATGAACGAACGAACAGATAGAGGTCTACTGGTAAGTTTGAGTCTTTCATTTGCAACCATCTAAGCTGCAGAGTTCTCAGTAAACAGACTCAGACATGGAGGTATGTGTGCAGGAAGTTTCCTGAGGTGTCTTCTCAGAATCAATATCTGTGAGGTGTAAAGGAAGCAGGGTGGGGCAGAGAGAGAAGTTGAACTGCAATGTAGTTATAATAGAGGCCTCAGCCAATTAACACACATGAAGCTTTGGAGCTGGGATGGCTCCTCAAAGTAGACCCCAGGTGAAGTAAGGGATCCCACCTTTATATTCCCCACCCTCTTTATTTCCTTGACTATCCATTGAAAGCAGATTGCTTCCAGGAAGAGACCATAACCTTGGGTGAATCTTCTCTCTTTAGCTAGGGGCAGTGCCTGGAGAGGAGTTCAGCTCAGTAAATGAATGCTTCAGTCCTAAAAGGGGCATCTCTGGGGTCCAGCCCCATACGCTACATCAGCCTATAGATTAGAAAAGTAGGACCAACTACGTAACATGAGGGGAGGAGAAAGTCTACCACATTATGGCACATGATGCTAGGTAACCTTCTATCCCTTTCATACCCTACACATCTGGGTATGTGTATGGCTCCAAAGTTTATGTATACACTTGATTATATGACTATGGAAGAGCCCATCACTTGTCTATTAATTTATTCTGCACAGTCAACCAATGAAGTAGGAATGGAAGCTATTAGGATCTTCAATTCACAGGACAGAAAACTAAAGCACATAGAGATGAGTTCATTTATCTAGCATGATATGCAGTTAAGGAACAGGAGATGGAATCTCAAATCCATGGTGTATGTGCTGACAGCAGACTGTAGCCAGAAGGACTCAGGAAGATTGAAGCCTCCCGAAGGTAATGGCACTCACTCCCACACTGGGGTCTGCGTCATTCCTTAGCAACGGCATCCTTATGCTTCTTTGGAAATATTTCAAGGAAATTCATTTTTCTGGAAGCTATGTTTTCCATTGACAAGAAGGATTAAATGGGGTAAAAGAAAGGATGGTAGTTCTCATAATTCATGCAGGAAGGCTTCCTCTTTAGCTGCAAAGGACAAATCAAACACTTACAAATTTCTTTATATTCTCACTTTATATTCTAACAATGTAGTGAAAGTATAAAATTAGAAAAATTCTTTAAAAATCTCAGAAATTGTCATGTGATTTCTAGTTCCAGTCTT
>NW_005321146.1:0-1235 GCF_000412655.1 Myotis brandtii | reverse complement strand
CTATCCACTGAGCCAAACCGGTTAGGGCAAAACTCCCTAGTTTTAATAGAGAGGAGCTCTAGAAGGAGCTGCTCGAGGCAAGTAGGGTTGGCCTGACCCTGACAGGATCAGGAGGACTGATATGAGGTCCTTACACACTGTCGTTGGCCAACAGGGATGGTGGGAAACGCATCAGGTCAGAGACAGCCAGGAAGGGGATGAGTGGTGACAGATCAATGAAGAGCTGGGAGGTGAGGCGTGGGTACCGCTGGAGCAGCAAAGCCGTCAGGCGACCAAGGGCCTGCTCCTCAGATGGTGGTACCTGTGGGGGCACAGGAATGGATGCTGGCTCTGAAAATGCTCAGCATCTTTGCTATCTCCTCCCCTAAGTTCCTCTTTCCACTGGAGCAAGCCCTCTGCATGCCAGGTTCCAGATGCTCTTCATTCCTAGATTTTCCCCTCCACCCTGCCCCCCTACCCCTCTATGCCCACCTGCAGCTGGGACCAGGAACGGTGCATGAGTGTCAGGAAGCCCTGAGCAGCCTCCCTCTCTGCTGAAAGCACCAGGTGCTGGAGATTTTCTGGGGGCATGTGCAGGTATGCCTGGGAGTAGGAAGTCATGGTGAGTATGGCCTCACTAGGCAGGGACCTCAGGCCACAGCTGTCGCTCAGTCCACCCAAGAGCCCCTCCGACTGTTACCTGCACTAGAATCTGCAGGGCCCACACACTCTTCTCTCTCTGGAGCAGATCCCACAGCACAGGCTGGTGGGGAGACAGACAAGATGCCAAGAGAGCTGTCTTCTCTGTCCCTCCTGCAGCTTCCTCAGGCAGTCCAACTCCACTTGCTAGGATGCTTGTTCTTCATCTGAAGCCAGTATGTGTGTCTCCTCAGATATTCAACTCCTTTAGGTCAGGGACCATGTTCTCTAACATCTCCTATGTCCTCTTCCGAGCCAGGTCTATAGTTGGCTCGATAAATACTGTAGATCTGAACCAAATTACTAAGAGTCTATCTAACCCCACTTCATGGTCCTAGTGCTTGAGAAAAATGAGCCCTAACATGGAGTAAGAAATCTTTATATACCCTATAGACCCTAGCAAAGTGCCTTATACATAACAGGCACTCAATGAATTTTGGCATTTACCTATTCTAGGCCCTTCACTCTACAGAGAAGAAACTGAAGCGCCAAAAAAAGCTAAATTAAGTTACTTGCCAAAGACCACACTAATTTGTGGCATAGTTGAACTTAGAACC
>NW_005321145.1:0-1235 GCF_000412655.1 Myotis brandtii | reverse complement strand
GCCTTTGGCAGGTTGGGTTGGAGTGGTGGCGGGGTAGAGTTTTATATTTCTATAAGGCCCAGTGCATGGGTGTGGGCCAGCTGGCCTTCCCTGATGGGGACCCCAATGGGGGGCAGGCCGGCCAAGGCGAGTGGCCATGGTCATTCTGGTCATTCTGGTTGTTATGCTGTAATGGTCACTGGACTTTTATTATGTAGGGTAACAGGAAGGGTGGACTATGGCAGCCATGAGAATGCAACTCATAGATCTTCAACTATAAGGAGAGTAATTTACCAGGGGCCCAGTTCCTGTAGTCTGAAATCCTTGGTCGTATTTTCAGTGGGGCCACACTTCTCCTTCATCATCTCTAAGCTCTGACTGAATTTGGTTGCATGTCCAGATCTCGAGAGACAGGACATGTCTGTTGAGTGACTTTGGGTTGAGAACTCCCTGATGATCTTGTTAAACTTTTCTTGGATGAAATGACTGTCTAGGTTGCTTCCACCCAATCCTTTCCCTCTGTACTTCATTGTCAAAGTCCTTTTGGGCTGATATAATAAAACTACCACAGTCCGAGTGACTTAAAAACAGATATTTATTTCTCACAGTTCTTCAGACTAGCTGAAATCAAGATTCAGTGTCTGGCAAGAGCCTCTTCCTCATTCATAGTCAGCTGCTCTGTTGCTGTGTCCTCACATGCTAGGAAGGGCCAGGGAGCTCTCTGGTGTACCTTTCATTCGTGGTGCACTCATGCTATTCATGAGGACTCTAAACTCGTGGCGTAATCACCGTACAAGGCCTCATTTCCTAATATTATCACAATGGTGGTAGGATTTCCTCATATGAATTTTGGGGGAATACAAACATTCAGTCAGCATTCACCCAGGGTTAGATTTGCACAGCTATATGCCTAGTGCTGTCAGTCTTATCTTATTCCCTCTGCATTTCTTTCACATGTATGTCCCATAATAAAAGCCATATATGTTCAATAATTAATTGGGTCATGACATCAACTACTCAGAGATTGGTACTAACACAGTAATTACTATTATTAGCAGCTGTTAAGTACAAGCTAAATTTTCCTTCTTCCTTTAATGACATTGACTCAAGATGAGGAAATAGAATATCTGCAAATATCCCTTAGCTGATTTTAAAAGTTTTCCACTTTCTTACCAAATTATTGATCTTACTGTTTTCTGAAGATTTCTGAAGTTTCTATAAATTCTGACACAGCAGCTGACAGGGCTGTACTTTCT
>NW_005321144.1:0-1235 GCF_000412655.1 Myotis brandtii | reverse complement strand
GATCCACTGACAGTCTCTGGGGAGCGCTCCCAGGAGGACTGGGCAGAAAGATTTCTTGCTCGTTAACAAACACGTATTAAGTGCCTTCTGTATGCAGGGCCCAGGGGAGTCCAGGAGGGAGAGAGAAGAGAGGACACAGGGCTTCAGGGACAGACACACCCCGCCACATTCTCCTGGCCCTTGTTAGCCATGTGCCTCTGGGTTATGAGCTCTCTGCTGCGTGTCCCTCTGTGAAATAAGGGTGACAGTGACTTTATGATCCAGTTACGTTGTCCTTAGTTGCAAAGAACACCTGTGATTGCCTCACACATGAAAACATCTGAGGGTGGGTGAGTCACCCTGACCCTGAGTTAATGGTGGCTGGTTAGTTCGGCAGCTCAGTGGAGCCCCCCTGTGGCAGCTTCCACGCATTGCTGGTCTCAGCAGCCTAGTTCTCTTGATCTCCAAATGGCCACATTGAAGATGACAAGGCAGAAAAGGGGTCTCTTCCGTGTGCCTCTTTGTGAGGCTTCCTCTTGGGACCCCCATCAGACTTCTCCTCAGGTCTCGGGTCAGATCGCCATGGAGGCCACATCCTCCCCAACCGCTGCTAACGGGCAGGATTTGGGGAAGAATCCACTCCGGATCAGGACAGTCATTTTCCCTGACAGTAAGCGACCTGTCTGTCTTAGGTCTCCCCTTCTCACTAAGGTGAGTAGCTTGTCCAGCGTTCAGTTCCAAAAGGTGGCAGCAGCGCCCAGCAAACAGGACCCAGCCGCCTGGAGAGTGCCCGGCAGTGCCTGCCGCCTGCCAGCGGCCAAGGAGCATTTCCCAGGAGCAATATCCACGGTGCCTTCTGCCCCCGCCCCCGTCACCCCAATCATAGCCTCGGAGGTGGGCTCTGGCCCCGGCCACGCTGTTCCCTGCCCCACGGGGTGGGTGTGTGGCTGGTCCTGCCATCAGGTGCAGGAGGAAGTCATGCTCCTGCAATGGACTTTCCCCTCTTCCTTTGGTGTTTGGGCGGTTCTGGAGGGAGGTGGGCCTTTAAGCAATGGAGCCTTGGGTGGTCTAGGCTGAATTTTTTTTTCTTTTTCCAAACACTTCATGTTTAGCTAAGACAACAGCAAGCCTTTCAGTGGATCTATTTAAGGCACAAGGCGGTGCGGTGATTCCCAACATGCCAGGGTCGCTCTAGGCCTTAGCTGTCCCTGCCATCATCCTGGGCTGTGGGCCGGGAGGTGTGTGCACAGGTCTGG
>NW_005321143.1:0-1235 GCF_000412655.1 Myotis brandtii | reverse complement strand
ACTTTGAATAATTTTAAAGGCAGTGTTTATTAAAATATACTTTCAAAATTGAGCTATCAACTGTTAAAACATGCATATATTTTTTGGGGGACACCCTGTATATAAAAATTCTCAAGTAGGGGAGTTTCCACATCTTCTTTGTCCCTCTTTGAATGTGTCCTTTGAGGTAGAGGGTGGGGCCAGTTGACTGATAAATCCCCAGTCCATAGCACATAGTGGGTGCTTACTATTTATTGATAAATCAATTATAACGCTGTCTCATTTATAAAGTACAAGAAAGAGAAACACTTGGCTTAAATAAGAAAATTGAATGTTAATGTACTCAGTGTTGGGGGAAAGAGGCAGTGTTGGGATGAGGTCTACCCCATAAAGACTGGGTGAGGGGTCACTGTCTTTTCAGATTCTTAGATAAAACCGCCTGTGATGGTTGATTTAAAGACAGGTAATGGACCTATCACTCAATTGTTATGAGTCTTTGACAACAAGCTATTGCTTCTTGGAAAACATTATATGAAGTTTAGCATAATACTTTCTTTTAGTACTTTATAAGTTGGCTAAAGTATTGGTGGTATAGTTCATTGAGGACCTGAAGGTTAACTCTATAAACCAGTGGTTCTCAAAGTGTGGTCATGGATCTGAGATCTTCTCAGGAGGTCTGTGTGTTCAGAACTATTTTTATAAGAATTCTAAGATGTCGTCTTTTTCTCTGGGTTAACGTTGCAATGGTGGTGTAAAATCAATATTGGATAAAACAGCCAGTGCCACACACCAGTTTCATTTAACAACGTTCTTGATGAAGCAGTAAACACTCTCAAGTATGTGTCTTTTTCATATTCTGTATGATGAAATGGGAAGTATACGTGTAGTACTTCTACATTCCAAAGTACGCTGGTTGTCTTGAGAAGAGGCACTTGTGCAATTGTTTGAATTGCATGCTGAACTAGCCTGTTTTTCGTGGAATACCATTTTACTTGAAAGAATGACTGACAGACAAATGCTGGTTATCCAGACTTCAGTATTTGGCAGAGATTTTTTTGAAAAAGAACAAAGGGAGCCTGTTATTTCAAGGAAAACAATTGACAGTATTTGTTACCAATGATAAAATTTTATTTTTAAAGCAAAAATTAAAGTTTTGGAAAACTTTTATCCATTACCATGACTGTGGCAGTTTCTTAGTAGTTAAATACTTTTCGAATGAGACCCATGGAGACATTAGCAAATGTGATTTTTTTTTT
>NW_005321142.1:0-1235 GCF_000412655.1 Myotis brandtii | reverse complement strand
ATCTCTCTCTCCCTCTTCCTTTCTTTCTGAAATCAATTAAAAATATATTTTTTTAAATAGCCAAGATAGTTTGAAGAACAACATCAGACAACTTTTTCATCAGAGTGATTTTATTCAATAATAGCATCTGGTTTCTTCTGAGTGCATAAATAAACTACAGAGAAGAGTAGAAGGAGGATGTAAAGTTGAAGAAAGGAGTAAATTAGAGCTGTGGTAATACTTGTGAAAACCTGCTACTACTATGGTACTGGTCCACATGACAAAGCTGTTATCAGCAATGAGCAAAGGTGTTCTAAAAGAATAATATCAAGCATAAATTGATCCATATTATGTCCTAGTTATCCCACTTCATACACTCTACATCTTGGCCAGCCACAAATATTCACTGTTTTTCGTATATGTTCCAGACCATTTGCCAACGTGTGCTTCCTCTGTTTGAAATCCTCAATATTTCTCTTCTGCATTTACACAAATACCAGGCTCAGACCCTAGTAACTTCTCCATTTGTTTAATTTTAAAATAGGTAGACACAGACAACAGTGTGGTTACCAGAGGAAAAGGGGTGGGAGTTAGTAAAGGTTAAAATAGGCCAAATATATGATGACAGAAGATTATTTTACTTTGGGTGGTGAGCACAAATGCAATATATAGACCATATAGCATAGATATGTATACTCAAAACCTACATAATTTTTTTAAAAATGTCGCCCCAATAAATTTAATAAAAAATAGGAAAAAATGTAACTATTTGAGAAAAAAAAAGGTACACTATTCACATGGATCAAAGGTTAAAAGTCTCCCTCCCACCTCTGTTCCAAAGCCACCACTTATCTCCACAGAAGTGGTGAAGAGTATATTTCTCCCATTTATTCTTCAAACAAGAGGGATATCTCATAAATATGTGTGTATGTTTTCACATTTTACATAAACATGGCATATTAACTATTTGTTACCTTGGGCAAATTACTTCCCTTCCTGTAGCAGTCTCCTCATCTGTAAAATGGGAGAAAACTAATACTACTGCTGGCATAGGATTGTTTTGAGGATTCATTGAGTTAACACACATACACAAAGCATTTAAAATAGTATCTTCAAATAAGCTCTATTAAGAATTAGGTATTATAATCTTCATCTTCATTATCTTAATCATAATTTTATGTCCCAGAAAATATTATTTAACAATACATCCACTAGGTCTATAATGTCCCACTGTATTTTTGCACATCATTTATTTA
>NW_005321141.1:0-1235 GCF_000412655.1 Myotis brandtii | reverse complement strand
TTTTTATCAGAAGATGGCAAAATGTGCACCTCCTGGCACCCCTTCAGCCCCTCCTGGCACCCGATAAATCGTCATACTTTAAGATTACAAACAACCAAACCTATCTGCTGGCATCACTGCTTTGGGGAAATGAAACCCATGGGTTTCCATCTGAAATCTTTGAAAGTTGGTATGTTTTAGTAAATTTTGTAGAAATCCTAATCCTAGTAAAAATCTCTAATGCCTGTGCATTTTGGTTGATATGCTATAGAACACCTTCTGCAATTAGCCTAATTACAAAATTTCCCAAGACATATTTTTCTACCTAAAAACTTTCATGTGTATTTTCTGGATTCTAGCAGGGCATTTTGCCTGTTTGTTTTGTTTTCCTTTCATTGTTTTTATATCATTTCATCACATCTTATTGGATCCAAATCCTCTTTCAATGTATTACCAGATCATCCTCCCTCTGCTACTTTTCCTCCCCAAAAAGCTTTAAGCTCAGGTCTCTCAGACAGATTTAATATCCTTATGAAAGCCTTTGTTGAAAGATTATGGTAAAACTTGCTTGTGGCAATTTTTGTTCCTCTAGCATTTATCATCTTCTACCCCCAGGCCACAACACATATCATCACCTTTCTCTACTTCATGTTTCTCTTTTTAATTTATTTTGTTTTGTTTTGCTTGCCCACTGATTTTCAATCTCCTGTTCTATTGCATACCCTCCAGCCTGCTGCCTATCTCAATATACTCTATTTCCCTGCTGTCTATTCCTCTATGAATTGAGTGGAACAGTATGACTTTGAAACCTGGCAGCACAGTTAAAAAATTCCAGAGACAACTAAAATTTGGTATTTACAAATTGTAAATAATTATTTATTTTCTATAACTATGTATAAATATATATAAACACAAGATATATCTATATAAACACAAATGATATATATCAGTATATACACATATACATACATACATATATACATATATTTACAGATACCTTGGACACACACACATACACAGTTATAAATGAAAACCCAGAAAGAATTTTCACATCTCCCAAGAGGCAGAAGTAGTCAAAAGAGCACAATGACAGTTCAAGAGTTGCTGTAATAAATTAGTTCATTTTTTTACAGTAGTTTCAATATTGATATAGAGATTGCTTCTAAATTACCTTAGATAATACTATACTAACTGAGGAAAGCTATTCAAAGTGCTGGATATAGTAAACATTGAATTACTATTTGCATTCATTTTTT
>NW_005321140.1:0-1235 GCF_000412655.1 Myotis brandtii | reverse complement strand
AGGACAATATTTTTCTCAGTTTAGAGTAGGAATCGATTGGGGAAGAAAAAATGTCCCCCTGAATAACTCTAGTTAAGCATTAATGAATATAATACAAGGGTTACTGTAATAGGAACAAAGTAAAATTGTGAGATAGGTTAATGCTGTCCCCTTTTTAGGCTCACCTGTCTCTCCTCTCCTTTCCCCAGAGCCCTGGGCCCCTTGTGGGCCTGCTGCCCTGGATCTACTCCTGTTGTCTTTGATCTAACCTTTCCCAAGGTTATCCAAGTGCACCTGTCCCTGGTTCCGCTCCCTCCAGCCTCCTTTATACTCAATACTCTGAGATTCTAATTGTTGCTAATGCGCTAACTGGCCCAAAAATAATGGTTTTACCTTTGGGAAACTGTACAATCAATCCTCATGATTTGCTGATTGCATATTTGTGAATTTGTCTACTGGTTAAAATTCATTTGTAACCCAAAATCAATGCCCCTGATGCATTTGCAGTCATTCACAGACATGTTTGGAAATGGGAAAACTCTGAGTTTCCTGACATGCACATTTCCAGCTTAGATCAAACCAGTTGACACTCTACCTTCTTACTTCAGCTCATATGGTAAACAAGTGTTCTTTTCACCATTTAGTGCCATATTTCTTGCATTTTTGTGCTTTTATGTGGAATATTCTGTCTGTTTAGAATGGCCCCAAGCATAGCACTGAAGTTCTGTGTAGTGTTTTTAAGCACAGGAAGGCTGTGATATGCCTATGGAGAAAATATATGTGTTCCATAAGCCTCATTCAGGCATGAGTTACAGGGCTATTGGCCATGACCTCAATGTTTATGAATCAGCAACATATATGAAATATGTGTCTTCAAACAGAAACACATAAAACAAGGCTTGTATTGATCAGTTGGTGAAAATATTGTGGCCATGGGTTCACAGGAACTTCACTCTGCATTTCCATTGGGAGCACAGTATTCCCTGATTCTATGTTTGCAGTGTCTTTATAAGACAAAACTACCATGAATCACTGTGTTTATTTCCTCTCATGAAAGGATTTTCAATAGTTTAGAGAAAAAAATTTAGTCAGGTCGCTAAAGGAAGAATAAAACACAAGCAAACATGGAGTCATGGAATCCAGAGATAGAAGAGGTCAAGTTTTTTAACCAGAGGACCTTTGATGCCTGTTACACGTAAGCAAAACTCTGAATTCTGACCTTCCAGATAGCCAAGGCTAAAACAAACAAACAACAA
>NW_005321139.1:0-1235 GCF_000412655.1 Myotis brandtii | reverse complement strand
GAGCAGGATAAGTTAACCCAACCCATCACTCTCATAATATGTACCAGTTGACTTGTGGGTGGGAGGGATTAAAACTTAGTTTTTGATGAACTTTGTTTAACAAACTTAAGTGAAGACAATGCCCCTCTCATCTACCTCTCAACTATAAAGTGAAAAGGGTAGCAGCAATGATAATTGCATTCTCTAAAATGATGCCTTCCCATGTGTTCATTTTTCAGAGTGAAGTACAAAAATATGTTCCTTTAAGCCTCCCTTGCTAAAAATAACAGCAAGAAAATTGACCTTTTTGCCTTTAAATGAGGCTGAGGAATTCTTTCTATCTTAGGTCAAGGTTGAATTCTCATAACTGTCTATCGATGCTATCTTCCCAATCATTATGTGACAAGCATTATTTTAGAAACCTAGAGCTTATACTCAAGCTAGACACATTGAATTGTAATTTGTTTTAATATCCAAAACTAAAAATAAATTTGCAGTGGGCAAAACCCCAGATGTGTTTTGTCAGTCTCTTTTTCACTTAATGTCTAAAACTTTATGTTTTTAAGGAAAATGTTATCCATGTGTTTCTCATTTATTTACACTTAACTCATCAGTATGTTTAGTATGAGTTATTTGATGTCCAAGAAGCCTTTTTAACTATTTTATGTGCTTATTTTATACACCTATGAAATGGGAAGTTACTTATGCCAAAAAGGCAAACTGTGCAAAGCCTATTACCATCATTGTCAACAAATATTTATCCTTAAGATGTCAAGATTGATTTAAAACTCTGAAGAAGAAATTTCTGAGAATTTCTAGAAAAATCAACATAACTTAGAACTCTTAACTGATATCATTGGTGGGCTCACCTCACTGGAAGCAAGCATCTTTTCAAATGTGATTGTCTCAGTCAGCGTGGGTTGCCATACATACCAAAAGACTTCAGACTGGGTGGTTGAAACAACAGAAATTTATTCCTCTCAGCTCTGGAGGCTGGAATGTCCAAGATCAAGGTATGGCAGGATTGGTCTCTGATGAGGACCTTTCCTGGCTTGCAGATAACTGTCTTCTTACTGTGTCCTTACAGTGTGGAGCTTACAGTGCAAGCTCTCTGGCATCTCTTCTTATAAGGAGACTAATCCCACCACCTTTATGACCTTATTTAACCTTAAGTACCCCAGAAAGTCACTATCTCCAAATACAGTCACTTTGGGGGTTGGAGCTTCAACATATCAATTACAGGGGGGAGGAGGAGG
>NW_005321138.1:0-1235 GCF_000412655.1 Myotis brandtii | reverse complement strand
TCTTCATTACTCCATCCTTATTCTCACGCTCAGGGGACAACTGTTAGTGACCGAGATGCACGCTATCATTTTCAGGAAAAGCCATTTAGTACTTCATCTTCCTGGGAAAAAATCTTTCCAATTTCTTACAGTGAAATGGCGCTAAAACAGCGCCCTTTTGGGGCACTTGCCAACAGCTCGTTTCTATTTCGGTTGTTTTAGTATTAAAATATCTATTTCTGTGTGTTTTCTTACAAGTTCCATGAATATGAAGTCTTATCTGCTACTAAGTCTGGGTGAAATAGACTTCCTTCCGACAGCGTGTTTTGAAATGTTTTATGGAGTTGCTACTTCACCTCCCGATGTACATTTTTTAAGTCTGGAAAATAATTCCGCTGAAGTCTATTATAGCGCAGTTATCTTATTTGTTACACTAGCTTTGTAGCTACCAAAATTCCCTTGAATGATAGCCTCAAAATTTACCCAAGGTCCTCCACCCTCGCCATCCATGGCTGAACTCATCCCTAATAATTTTCTCTGACTCGATACATAAACAGCAATATATTGACTTTATATTCCATCTGGATGTGGCTAATAAATTTGGGTTACTCAGCTTTAAAATTGTTTGGGGAACATAAAACTCATTTAACTCATCAATTATGGGGATGCAGTCAGTGTCGTTTGGCTTTTGGGCGTATAAATAACTTGTACAGCGAAGCTACTGAGCTGTTGCTTTAGGGATTTCATCAGCCAGGGGCCAGTGCGGACCCGGGCAGGTGCGGGGAGGACAACCAGGGTCCATCTACCCTACAATGTATGCCCTCTAACTGAAGGGCCTTTATAAAAGTTTCCGTATAAACACATGTGACTGTGGCTGGAATGACTACGCGTGGTCCACTGTCGTGCCTTCCCTCCAAAGAGTTGATATCTTTTAAAACAGGTGCCAATCCTGCGCGTTCGGAGGGCAAAGAAGTTGCATATGACCATGTTCTCCTCACTGACATATGTGTGCTCAAAGGAAAACACCAACACGTCACTCACTGTTTTGTTACTCATATGTGTGTGGAGACAATCTAATCCTATTTACATTTACCATCGAGACCTGATTAGCGTCCGACAAATCGCTCTAAAGAAGGCAATATTTAGGTGGTTAATTTTGAACCAGAAGTCAATACTTCTTTGATTTCTCAATGTTTTTTTACACTAGGACCGTGGTCGACAAACCGCGGCTCGCGAGCCACATGCGACTCTTTGGC
>NW_005321137.1:0-1235 GCF_000412655.1 Myotis brandtii | reverse complement strand
TTTTTCTGTTCAACTCAATAATATCTTCCTTTTATTCTCTGTCCTTTTTAAATCATCTGTGGAGGGCTTCTCTTCTCACCGCCACCATTTTTAAAAAATATAAATTTACCTCTTTTTACATCCCTACCTTTAAATATTCTCTGATCCTTACTTAATTTCTCTTTCAAAATGCAATATAAAATAGCAGAATGTGTTGTTTTATATTTTCCCAAATCATGAGAAAATAATTTAGGAAAATTTTTCTAATTCAAATTTACAATTTCATATTATGATACATATTTTGAGATGCAATCTATATTTAAACTCTAAGTTAGTGTAAGGACTTACCAGAAAAGATATACTTGTTACATATTAAATTTTGTTTTATTGTGTAGGTATAACACATTGTTATTTAAAAATAGACTAACACCAGATAAATTGTCTCTATGATATATTTTTTCCTAAGCTGTAAATTTTCATAGTAATAACAGGACATAGAAGAAAATTAGATAAATGTTTAATGAAGGAAATATAGCCTCTATATTAGTTTTTTTACCATAATAAATAGTCAATGACTTGATTGACATTATATAAAAATAATATTAATCCAATTGAGTGCTATATTTTACCCTTTATTATTTGAATATCAGATGCAACATAAAATTTTTAATAAGTTTTTATTTTATATGATGTTGCCTCTGATGATTTATAAACTAAGACTTAAAGTCTAACAAAAGCAATCAAATTTATAGTGAAAAAAACACACAGATAAGGGGCATGATTTAACCTAAAATTAAGTTTATATAGACATTAAGGACTAATGAGTAAATACATAAATACACTTACCACGTAATAGGCACTTCATGTTTATTAGTAATAATTATGAAGATGTAGATGATGAATATGATCAGAGATCCACCATCAATGTTCAAGTTAATCACCCTTAAAGGTGATGAGAACTATTTTAGTGATAAAACAGATCCTATTGGGTGGAGGATATAATCTAAGTCTCTAGATAAATGGCATACCTTATAAAATGGAGTCATATCAAGATACTTGAAAATTTAACATGGTATTGAACTACAGTTTTTATTTTCTGGGTGTTATGATTCATTTTTACAACTTATGTATATGCACATATATCTGTTTTCTATTTTTCTGTTCTATATATCTTTGGTCAGATTTTTTTTCTCATTAATTTGGAAAAGTTGTATTACAAAAATGAGAATCTGTATTTATTTTTTCAACATTATAAC
>NW_005321136.1:0-1234 GCF_000412655.1 Myotis brandtii | reverse complement strand
TTAAAAAAATGAAGTAATTTCAAATTACAGAAATTCACAACAATAATACAAAGATTTTTCTTCCCTTAAGCACTTGAAAGTGAGTTGTGGACATGATGTCCCATCAACCGTAAACATTTTAATTTATAAATCCTACAAAACAGACATTCTCCAACATAATTACAATACAATATCCAAAATTAGGTAATTAACACTGATGTGTTACTAACACCTCATTTCGTAAGCTACTTCCAAGTATCTTTAATTTCCGTAAATGTCCTTTATGGCCAAAGAGTCTAATACGTAATCTTGTGTCACATTTCTTTGTTATATATTTTAGATTCCTTCAGGACCCATTTCTCAGCCTTCCTTTGTTTTTAATGCTTCTGATACTTTTTAATATTACAGGCCAATTATTTTGTAGACTAGCACTCAACTTGGATTTGTTTGATATTTCCTCATGATCAGATTTATATGGTATTTTTGACAAAAATATAAAAATGGAGATTCTGTATTCTTCTCATTGTGTTCTATCAAGTGGTACACAGTTTGAATTGTGGCATTACTGGCGATGTTAGTCTATGTTGTATCTACAAAGTTTCTCCATTGTTAAGTTACTTTTATAATATAAAATACATGAGGGATTCTTTTGTGACCAGGCAAATGTTCTATTCCTTATCAAACTTTCACCCACTAGTACAGCATCCATTAATGTTAGTTCGAGACATTAATTACGGGGGTTGCCAAATGGTGATTTTCTCTCATCATCATTCTTTACCCATTACTTGGCGTGCTCATATAAAGACAAGTGTTACATTGTTCCCATTTACTTATTTACTTATATCAGAATGGATGAAAATGTGCCTATTTTATTTAATCAGGTATAATTCATTATCATTGCTCTTTAATTTGATGTCTAGCTTATTCAAATGAGAGGTTCTTCTATTTGGTTTCTGTGCCCTGTTTACATGTCCACATTTTTCGTATTCGCACTCTTTCTGACATGCAAAGCTGTATCAGGATCATCTTGAACTGTGGTTCCCACAAACCTGAAATCAGCCATCTCTCTTAGGACACCTGGTTCCTTTTACTGGAGACAAAGTTCTGGGTACTGACTGAGATTATTGCTGTCGGATGTCACTACTCCCAGGCCCTCTCAGGGGACAGAAATAGGATATGCATGTGTGTTTAAACTACCTGTGCCATCAAGTACCCTTCCCCAGATGCCCTCCACATCCATTCAGGCTCCAGAACA
>NW_005321135.1:0-1234 GCF_000412655.1 Myotis brandtii | reverse complement strand
TGGGGACAGAATAGAAACTAGATTCAGGCCGGAGTTGTCGAGACGAAAGGACATTAGCAAACAGGTAGATCATCTTTCCTCCTTCCTCCCTCTACCCCCACATGACAAGGCTTCCCAAGAAGCCATCTGTCCCAGCCTGCGAAACCGTCTGCTTCAGACTCTTCAGGCGGATGCCTGGCTTTACCCTGACAAGCCGCCCTCCCTCCTTCCTTAGTGAATGGCTGGGGTTTTGCCATGTGGCTCCTCCTCCCAGCAGCCACACTGCTGTTACAACAGTAACTCTCAGAGCATCTCTGATGATGTTTTGACAATCTTTCTGCCCCCAAATCGATACACCACAGCACACCCTCTCCTGAAGAAGAGGCATGCAGATGACTCGAGTCTGCAAAAGGTGTGTAAGACCACGAAGTGCTCAAACTTCAAGCGTGGAATGGCATTCCAGAAGGAACAGTCTCTGTCCAATGTAGGTACATATTCCTGCCCGTACAAATGACTGGGAATTGCTTTGTAAACATAAACGTGAAACCCTCACGTTTCCTGCCCAGGGCTGCTGTACTAGATGAGTCCCTATGACTTTACCTCACGTGCTTTCACCAATAAGAGCGCCATAGGGAGAAAGTCATTAGCTTATGTGGCTCTTAATTATTGCTCTGAAGACATACTTTAATGGCTCTAAGATAGGGCGCCAAAGAGTCTGTTGTAGGAAACGAAGGTCATTTTTCTTAGATCAAGGCAAAGATTATATCTTCAAAGAGATGGGCTTTGCTCTGAAAAGGGTCTGTAAGGAATGACCACAGCATTTATCAGACAAACAGGGACTCTTGAGAGTGAAAGGGGGCTCTATTAATAATTACACCAAACCACAGGAACAAGCCAGAGCTTCCACAGGATGTGTATTCCTGAAGCAGACAGACCTCTCCAATGAGAGCTACAACTAAGAGTGGCATTTGAAAAATCTCCTAAATCACCGTTTTAATAAATAGGCCTGCCAAGCTCAGGCTGCGGCTCACTTCTCTGTTGTCTTCAAAGAGTTCCCCTTTTATCTCGCAGGCTTGTCTGAAGCCTGTGCTAACTTGCAGTGAGAGTTACATGCAGTATTAATTCAGAGCTGCAGCAGTCGTCTGGAGGTAGGCAACACTGTTTAGATTATTTGGAGTGAGGCCAAGGTAGCTTCCGTATGGGAAGTGCTTGAAATGAACACATTTCAGTCCACAAAAATGTTGACGTTGGATTT
>NW_005321134.1:0-1234 GCF_000412655.1 Myotis brandtii | reverse complement strand
CAACATGTGTCAGTTATCATTATAGAAGCCATCACATTTGTTATCAAATAAATATGTTGAACAGTGAAATATCTATATTCTGTTTGATGTGATAATAAAAGTTTCTAGTGTTCAAGGAAAGGAACACTTTCCCCCTGGCCAAGATAAAACATAACCACCGGAACTGGTTTACGTTCATTTCATAAATCAAAGACAATTCACTTCAGTGAATGCTTCTGGAAGTCAGCCAATAAGCAACAGCAACAATCCATTATGCACACTTCTACACACAAAGGTCAACCGTTGCTAAACGCTTCTGTTTCTGCAAGTCTGCCAATCCCTGAACTTCATTCATGCTTCTCCAAAACCCTACAGACGATCTGAGAGACTGTGTCTTACGAGCACAGCTTTCCTTTCATAAACAGGGGACACAATCTGTTTTATGTTTGGGATATTATAGCACCAACAATTGAGAGTTTCACCAGTGTTATGTTTTGTTTTGCTTTGCTTTAAAGATCATCCCTTTACAGTTTTTCTTTTCTTTCTTTTTTCTTTTTTTAGGGAATAAAAGGTGCCCACAGATCTCTTTGTGACCCAATAGTCCTTCAGATTTGCAACCAAATGAGTCTTTTCAACATTTTGAGCTCTTCTTTCATTCAGATTTTGCTTCTTAATTTATTTTGCTATCCTAGAACTTACAAACAAATGGGCCTTTATATAAATTAGATTACTAGATTGGAAAAGCATTACAATCATGTGACAACAATGTTTTTCCCAATGACAGGCCATATACAGGATGGTGATCCCAGAAATTATAATGGAGCTGAATTTCTTAGAAGAAATGGAAGGATCTGTATTTCAGAGGATTTTTTTTCTCAGCTGAAGCAATATCTGTGAGGCGTGGCAATAGAATCCTTCTCACTCACAACACCTCAATTTTGAGAGCACAAATTACATCCCCCGAATGTAAGCCCCTGGACTGTTTCAGCACAGAGGAGTCTGCCCCACCTCCCCAGTGCCATACTCAGAGGGTGCTGCAGTCCTCCCAGATTTAGTGTGATGATCTCAGAGTACATGGCTGTATTTTCTTTGTAGAGGACCTAAGATTCTGTAGAAGGACACAGGTCCACAGGAGCTACCATAAGAAGTATTAAGTGCCACTGCCATGTTAGTGACAGCTTTCTTTAGAAATGTGGAGCAGCCTTTCCTTAGAATTTGGGAATATTTTCAACTTGTAATGATGTAATATGTAGAT
>NW_005321133.1:0-1234 GCF_000412655.1 Myotis brandtii | reverse complement strand
GGGAAACTAGCTACTTAAAGGAACCGAGTCAGGAATTATTTTCTAAGGAGAGAACTGCCCTTATTTTGCGCACTGTGTTCTTGGGGTTTGAGAAATGGGTTCTCAACTCCAAAGGCAGAGCGCTTCCGGGGTCCCCCACACTTTTGGTGGCCCCTGTGAGGTCTGGCGAGAACCGTGTGATTCAGCTCCCATTTGCAAAGTCAGGACTATGGGCCAGGCCCTTGACACGTTGGCTCCTCTCCAGGCCTCTGTGGTTAGGAGTATCACCACCTCTAGGTTACGAATAAAAATTAGCTGAACACCTTACCTTTATTGTATTATTTAATCTTCATAACAACTCTCTGAGAAACGACTGTCACACCCATTTTACAAGTGGGTAAAACTGAGGTTAGAAAGGTAACTTGCCTGAGGTCTGGGAACTCAGGTCGAACCCGCATTGACCCCAGGTTCCTGAGTCCAGCCAGAGCTCATAGTCTCAAGGCTCCTCTGAGGGAATCAAGTTTTCCTAAGTGAAGCCAGGTCGCTTGGCCAAGGTTACCTATACTGGGTGTGATATCAGACCTGCCTCCTTCTCCGGCCCCTTGTACGGCCACCTTCCTTAGCCTCAGCTTCCGGGCCTTCACCCCAAACTGTACACAGGCACAGCCTGGAGTGTGTTTCTGCGAGTTTGTTCCAAAGCCTTGGACCCAAGTGGCACATAAGTATGGCGGGAAAGGAGGAATGGTGAAGTGCACCAAGAAGAAAGACCACCTTAGCCATCTCCCTGAGCCTGAGTCAGCCAGGAAGGCCGGGAGTTGGAGAAAGTTAAGCAGATTCGGTCACCCTCTTTGCTAAGAGATTTGGGTAGCAGCGAATCTCAGCTGAGCAGAGCAGCGTGCAAAAGGGCGGGCCTCACCCGCCTCCTGGGACTGAGAAGAAAGGCACGTTTCTGAGAGACCGGGGCTCCCCACATGGGAAAGGGAAGTGATGTTAGCTGAACGTTTGGCTGGGAGGCTGGCTCACGGTTCCAACTCATGGGCATCAGCAAAGGAGAACAAGGAATTGCTGAGGGTGGCAAATTGGTTATAATTAAGAGAACCTGGGAGACACAAAACAATGTCAGGGCCACCAGCTGTCCAGGATCTGGGTCTCTGTCTGGAGGAACAGCTCAGGAAACCAGCCGCCCACCCCTGCAGTGCAGGCCATTCCAGCAAAGAGCCTCTTCCCCGCCCTCCCTTCTGCTCCCAGGGCCCAG
>NW_005321132.1:0-1234 GCF_000412655.1 Myotis brandtii | reverse complement strand
TAACCTTGCAAATACATATGTCACCAGAAGAATGCTGCGCTCCCAGCGTACTGGACAGCAGGTGCACACAGAGTTCCATGAGAACTCGATCCAGTCTTGTTCGCATCTTCCCGTTCAAGGAAGTGGAGGCATCACGTTTCTAATGCAAAGGCCCCTCAGCAAGATGGCTCTTACCATGGTGCCTGAATGAGCCCCGGCTATGGCATTTGACCAGGGTTCTCCACAGAAATAGAACCAATAGAAAAATAAAATATATATACATCCACGCGTAATTTATATTTATGTTTATTTACGCAGAGTTAAAAATATATTTCTATATTCTACATTATACAATAAATATACATTATTACTATATAACATTATATATTAATAACCTAGTTATATAAGGATATTTTAAATATTTTTATAGATAGTTATTTATACATTCTAGAAATTGGCTCATGTGATTATGGAGGCCAAGAAGTCCCATGCTCTGCCATCTGTAAGCTGAAGACCCGGGAAAGCTGGAGGTATAACAGTCTGATTCCAAAGGCCTGAGAATCAAGAGCATAGGTGTCCCAGGGCAGAAGAGGATGGATGTCCCAGCTCAAAAAAGAGAGCAAATTCACCCTGCCTCTGCCTTTTGTTCTGGGCAGCCCCTCCACAGATTAGATGATGCCCAGTCACATTAGTTCAGGAGATCTCCTTTACTGAGTCTACGAGCTCCAATGCCAATCTCTGCCAGAAACATCCTCGGAGACATATCTCAACAATAACACAAAAAATGAACCCTCACAGGCATAGTCACACCAGCCAATCCCTTAGGTTTTGTTTGAGAGGGAACATTCAAAACGAGAACAGGAGGAGTGGAGAGAGCGTTAGAAGCAAAGAGAAGGTGGCCATGCACTGGATGCTTTCTCGATGTTATTTCATTGACTCCTCAGAATCACTGCGGGGTAGATATTGTGGGAGGAGGAGGAGGAAGCAACCTGCCCTAAGCTAAGTGGGGGAGTGGCATGCTAATGACCTGGACAACTATATCAGAGCTGGCCTGGCAGCAAGCAGGGCGGAGGGCCACTGTCCTACCACAAGCCACCGCTGACCCCCTTCTTCTGAAGCCCAGGCAGGCGCAAGGTGAAGCCATAACTGCAGCCATGTATTTGCCCACTGTCCCTCTACTCTGTTCCTAAAGCAAGTGACAGTGATGTAATAAGATGCAAGGAGCAGCTACAGCTACTTCTGAGCCAGAACACTA
>NW_005321131.1:0-1234 GCF_000412655.1 Myotis brandtii | reverse complement strand
TATTTAAAAGAAAGAAAAAGAAATCAAAACGATTGGGAAGACGACTTGAGATGGGTATTTACACTCACTCTGAATCTTCCCTTAAACTAATGAGAAGAGAGAAATAAACTGCCTTTTGAAAGAAACTTGGTACACTGAAGAAAACATTTTGAAAATGGATGCTTAGAGATATTTCCACCTTTATTTGATTTTTATTCCTGAGAAAAGCATGTACGTGTCCTACAAAATGTCTTGTATCTCTAGAGTTTAAAACCCTGGAAACAAAAATTTTCTAAACTGTTTTCAAATCCTCTCAATAAAGAGTTTTAGTGAGCTCTGAACTGGTGTGTTCCCCACACCAACATGCCTCACCTTCTCATTCATGTTTAGCAGGGAAGATGAAAATTCACGCGCTGAATTTCAATGAAAACTCTCTGCTAATTAGGATATGATTGAAAGCCGAGCAGAAACACGATGCTTTGCTAAGTGCAAACAATGATGCGCTTCTTCCTTCAGATTTACACATCTTTGTGAATGACTGCGTCAGTTTTGACAGACAATAAAATCAAGCATTTTTAAACAAAGCTGAGATTTTTGCATGATGATAAGAAATATGCAATAACAAATGATACCTATTACTATTTTAGGTGAGAGCAAAAGTCTTTTTGTGTATTGTTGACAAATAAAAATGACTTTAAATATTTGTCATTTTAGCTCATCTTTTCCTAATTTCTATTTCAGGTGTTTTATAATGTGTGATTCTGAATTTCCAAGTTAACAAATATATTGATGGCGAATTTTAATCATTAAACGAGACTGAAAACTACTGGTACTGACCTCAGTGTTAAGAGCATCCGGAGGAGACGCGTCTCTGGGTTTGAGGGTCCGAAGGAGGGATTTGATCTTTTCAGAAAGCAGGGAGCAGCTGAATCAATTGTTCAACAATCTGGTCATGCTGTGGTACCATTTATAGCTACATATAGATTCCTAATTCCTAATTCACACCACGCAGGACAAAGAACCAACTGTCTGATGATGGCTGCTGATAATAATTTACTAATATTTGTCATTTCAGCTATCAAGCAAGGTTCACACTCCACCAAGCAAATGAACCATTGATCAAACATTGGTTTGTTCAGGTGACAACTATATTATAGGGTCTGTTTATCTCACTGGCACTTAGGAAATTCAGTCCCTAAATGGATCCAGATGATCTAGCTGGTTCGTGTGTGTGTGTGTGTGTGTGTGTGTGTGT
>NW_005321130.1:0-1234 GCF_000412655.1 Myotis brandtii | reverse complement strand
GCGTCCGTGAGGCCGGGCCAAGTCCTGGAGACGGTTAAAACTCAGCACCAGGAGCCTGTGGCCTTCACTTCCTGCCGGTGCGCTGCCGTGGGTGCCTTAGATCAAGTATTGGCTTCAGACTTAAATGTGGACCCTAGAGATAATTTACTGTTGTTTTCTGAAAAATCAAGATTTAATCAAACCTTCTCACTCCCATTCCCACCACGGGGACCACCATGCCTGGGGCAAATATTGATCACACACACTCAGGGCCAAACCTAGGGCACCAATGGGGCAGGCAGAAAGCCCTGACCTCTGACCCCTGTGTGGGCAGGAACATGGTGTCCCATACAGATGAAAGAAATGACTTTATTATTAATAATAGCTGACATTTCATAACAATTTATACTATTTTTATATACTACCTTATGTATTTTTACATTATATATTATAAATATATACTATCCTTTTATTTTCACATATAAATGTCCCTAGAACATTTTACATGTTTCACATTACTTTCACATGTACAGTGTTGGGCACATAATAAGCATTCAATAAATACAAGTTAACTGAGTCCCTTTTAAAGATGTCGTAACAAAATACTAAAATCAGTTAAGGCATACCTGTAATAACAGCTAGTGAACTGAGTGTGAGGCAATGATGAAGAAGATTCAAACTAAAGCACAGTGAGTTTAGGAAGATCTTTCTCTGATATAAAGAGGGAAAATACATTGGTCCAACCATTGTTATTTCCATATCATTTGGTCTCCATGACTACCATCTAACCTTTCTTCTGACAAAAAAAAAAAAATCACTGACAATACCATATTTCATTGTCAAACACTTTGATACTGTACATAAGTTATTCCGTATTTAATCCCTTACCATTATTTATGTAGTCTCAGAATAAGAAAAATCCCTTCCTGCTGAAAATTCTATAAGAGAAAGTCAGTGTTTAATCCGTAGTCAGGGCTTCCCGTTTTTTTTAAATTAATAATAATCTGATATAATTCTATAAATTAATGCCTTACACATTGGTAGATTACTGCAATTTATGCAACCTCCTTTCATACACAGGACCTCATCTGTTCCCCAAAGCAACACCATCAGATCTACAGTTAAGTATTATTATTACCTTCCACAGCACTGACCCCAAACGATAATTACTGTGTTTGGTTTTTAGTTGTGTACTGACAGCTCACTAGCTAGAACGCAGTCTCTCTAGAGCAGTGGTTCTCAACCTTCCTAATGC
>NW_005321129.1:0-1234 GCF_000412655.1 Myotis brandtii | reverse complement strand
AACTGTGTCCAAATAATCCAAGAGAAGGAGGCAGTGAACATGAGGTAGAATGGGGTAGAGATGAAACAAGTTTAGCAATGAGCTGGTAGAAGCTAAGTGGTAGCTCCATTATCTTATGGATTCATTATATCATTATATTTTTTTCTACTACATAAATATGTCAAAAAATTTTCCATAAGAAAAACTTTAAAAATAAGTAAATAGTGTATAATTATACCCTCACCCCACCTCCACTCTAGATATTCTGATTTAATTGTTCTCTTAATATAAGATTTCTCTTCATTTTTATGTTCCCAGGGAATTTTAATGAGTGGTCATGAATGAGAACCACCTCATTGAACCACACACATAGATATACTCATACCTTATCATAACATGGGAGAAAACCATACAGTCTATTACCTAGGTGGCCAATCCACTTCTGAAGCCATAAATCTTAATAGAAACTAATAGAGCCTTCATGTATACAATTACAGTATATACACAAAATAAGTATTCTAAAATGGTATACATTCTTGCTTGATGGGAGGAATGGCCAGAGTATGATGAAGTGTTTTTTGGGGAATTTTCCTGCTGTGGTTGGCTGTGTACCGTTCATCAATGACAAGGTAATAGGCATTTGCCTAAAGAAAGTGGGCAATGAGCTTATATCTGGAGCATTTCTGGTTACAAATAATTCAGCTAAAGTACTCTTCATCACTTTGCATAATAATAGTATTTGGTTAACACCACAGTGTGCTATTTTAAAGTTCATCTTGATTAAATGCCTTGCGGGATGGTTGAAATTGAGCAACACTTGAGATGTGGACCAACTCAATACAAAACACTCATGGAAAAAATAAACACCCTGATTTCTTTATTGTGCAATTTTTAGACATATTAATATTACTACTCTTCCTACTCACCAAAATAAATAAAACCATGAATCTCAACAAACCACCTTTTATTAACACCATTATTGAAAATCAGTCCAGCAGGTTATAACACAAGCAATTTTTCCAAAAAAAGTTTAAGATATAGTACTGAGAAGACATTGGAGTCCTCAGTCAGCTAACTACAAGGGTTTTTCTCCCTAAGAACTTATTTTTGTAAACTGTTCTATGTACAGTACACTTCAGGGAAATAAAATCTTTTTAAGTATTTACCAGCTACTGCTGATGTGTGTGACAAAGATTGATTACTTCTTTTTTCTTTTTCTTTTTTTTTAGGTTTTATTTTTTCATTTATTTTTCTC
>NW_005321128.1:0-1234 GCF_000412655.1 Myotis brandtii | reverse complement strand
TTCAGAATATATGGATTAACAGTAATATTTTTATACTATAGGAACACCATTATATACACCCCTCTTTTTTAACTTAGCAATACATTACCTATAAATATTTTCTGTCTAGCTGCATAGTGTTTAATCTTCATTTTTATGGCTATATAATAACCCATAGAAGAGATGGATCTCGATTTTTCTTAGACTTTACCCATTGTGGGATAACTGGGTTTAATTTCTTGGCATTTCTGAATATATATACAATTTCAGGACACTTCAGTTTTCCCCTTTTTTATATTAAGCACTCTTTTGAAGGCAATTTTCTTGAGATCTGGAAGGGCAACATATCATACTTAAAAATAAAAATATAATAGAATTAAATTACTGTTAATAAAATAAAAACATAACTAAACAAAACAAATAAATAAAAGTATAAGCTCAACCCTGCTAAGAACTTAAATTAGGTTTAAAATACAGAGAAAACCAACTTAGCTGATGGCTAGTCTTTAAGGCAAGTATATTAGTAAAAATCATCAATATTATTAGAAACATTTCTAATGAAACAGTGTGGTCCAATGCCCTGAATGTGTTTTAATCATCAATTTTACAGAAGAAAACTCTAGTGTCATAGAAAATAAATTACCACAATTTACACTGAGTTACAGTTTTCATGTCATAGTTGAAGACACTGATATTTGATGGGGCAATTTTCTGTTAGTGTAATTAGCCAGTTTGGACTTGGTAAAGTACATTTGCCATGCCCCAAAGATTGTGGTTTCAGAGAGCAGAATGGGAAAAGGATGGAAAGGATTGCAAATAACAAGACCAAGCTTGATGCATGAAGGAGGTAAACACTTTAGAAAAAATATCAATATTGCTTGCTCACACAATTATTCACTGGGACAGTTGTCTGGTAGTACAAGGTCATATATAAGTGGCAATAATACATCTGAAATAGTTCATTTAACAAAAGGAAGTTGTATTATTGAGTCCAACGTAGCTATCAAAACTTGTTTAACTGCCTCAGAACGAAACATTGAGAGGCAAAGGTTTAAAGTAAATGCCCATTTATCCAATTCTTCATCAAATGCAAATCTTATCTCCAAGCTAAGATTTTTGAATTGGACTCTTATCAGTACCATACATTTCATCAGCAGCATTCTCTTTGAAGTACTAAATTATTCAAGGTTTTTAAACTAAGGATTTGCCTTTTAATGGGGAACTTACATCTGCATTTCTCTGTGCAGATGAAATG
>NW_005321127.1:0-1234 GCF_000412655.1 Myotis brandtii | reverse complement strand
AGAAAAAGAAACACGAGAACAGTGAATACTTGAGAAAATAAAGATGTAAGAGAAAAGATGAAAAATAGGGAGACTAAAGTCACCAAAGACAGAGTGTTTGATATGTAGTTAGTGAATAAATGAATAAATAAAAGATAACCTTGAGCCACTTCTCAAGTTTAGCCCACTTGGAACTCTGTTTTTTCTTGTGATCAACTTTTTTTTTTCTGGCAGAGTGACAGGCTAAGGAGTCTCCCTGCCATCAGCATTGCCCTTCAACTTAATGAATTGGGGAACACATGAATGCTGATTCTCATCCAGTATGAAAGGTAAGGAAGTAATTGCCAGGTGATCCACTGCTTGCATCATCTTTGATTCCACTGAGTTGAACATTGTGCTCTTCAAAGAGATTATCAAATTATTTTGTAGTAGTTTGAAGTTCAGTAAAGTGAAATACAATTTTTCCTCCAGCAATTTGTCCTTAGTTTTTATGATCAAATATGCCAAAATAAAACTAATTTGTGGAACTTATTAAACAGAAGGCTGTAGACACAGAGCAGCTGGCTGGATCAAGGCCCTCACCCACCACAGTCCCAAGAGTTTGAAGGTCAAGTCCAGATACCAGGAGGCACAGACATGCAGTTTGTATTGATTTGGAGACTATAATGACAGTGGGTCATGACTATGGGACCAGGAACCAGAGCAGCAAAATTTGAAAATAGACTGAAGACAAACTAGGAACACCCACATCTTCCTCTACCCCTAAGCCCCTCTACCTCAAAATTTAAGAGCTGCTCACCCAGGGTGACTATGTTCATGAGGGTGACTATGTTCATGTCCTGACAGGACAAATAGTATAACCAGAAAGTGATAATGCAAGAGTGGGAATTGGATGATGAAATTTGAAGACAAAAATTAATTTCACACATGATAATATCAAGTTCAGATTGAGCATTCACATGAAGATGCCCAGTGGGAACATGGGTCTAGAGATTGAACATGTTGCTTGTGGTGAACATAGAGACTTGGGAATCATCAGCGTGTAAATAATTTTTTTTTTAAATTGTAAATAAAATCACTCTAGCACCACTCTCTCAGACCAAGAATCCAATCATTCTTGACAAATTCACCAGACACTAGACCTGATTATGCTCCAATTCCTGCATCTGGATCCCTGCTGTATTCAGTGTCTCAGCTCCTCTTTTAGTTCCTTATCTCATTTATTCTAAGACTAGGATACACTTCTCCTTGTTTT
>NW_005321126.1:0-1234 GCF_000412655.1 Myotis brandtii | reverse complement strand
CACTTATTTATGTATTCATTGGTTGCTTCTTATATGTTCCCTGACTGAACCCACAACCTTGGCATATTAGAATGACCGCTAACCAACTGACCTACCCAGCCAGGACCTATGCCCCATGTTTTAATTAGTAAGAATATATGCTTTAAAATGGATAGTTCTAGCCTGCTCTTGTTGTTCTTCTCTTTCAGAGTTTTCTGGATTTCTGAGAGAGAAACATCAATTGCTTGCCTCTCTATGTACCCTGATCAGGGATCTAACCCACAATCTGGAAATGTACCTTGACTGGGAGTCAAACCTGTGACCTTTCTGTACACAGGACCATATTCAGCCAACTGAGCCACACTGGCCAGGGCTAACACTATTTTTTAAGGCAAATCTTTAATAGAATTACATCATCTAATTGAAAAATTTTGGTAGTTTAATTGGAATTGTGCTAAATTTATCAATTAACTTTCTGTCCTAAAACCTGAGTATGTCCTATTTACTCAAGTCTTCTCTTTGGTATTACAGTCATATAGCTATGGTTTACTTCACATAGGTCTGGCACATTTCTTATTAAGATTATTCCTATGTATTTTAAACTTTGTTACTGTTTAAAATTGACTCATTAGTCACATATTCAAACTGGTTGTTGGTTGTATACTAGTATACAACAGCTATCAGTTCTTATTATTTTGTACCCTTCTATTTTACTGAATTTTCTTATTGTTTATAGCAGTTTTTCAGTTGGTTCTCTTAGAATTCTCAGATGCATAATCATATTACCTGCAAATAGAGATAACTCTATCTTTTCCTTTCCATTTTCATGTCTCTAATTTCTCTTTCTCATCTAATTACAATGGTTAGTTAAATATCCTCTTAAAGAGTCTTCAAAGAGACTCATTCATGAAATGAAGGTTAAAGCCATCGAATCTGGGTGAAAATCTTAACCCACTTGTACAGTGCATTATGTTGAATAACTGTTTTGGCTACATCAACATGACCTGTTAGAGATTGTTCCCGATGCATTATTTCTAAGAAATAAAAGATGATTTCACTTGTTATTAAAACCATCTTCAGTATATTAAACGTAAGCTTTCCTTGAGGGCCAATTTATAAACAGTCCTGATTCATCTGGCAGTACTTCAGAAAATACATAGACAAAATAGAGATTTTAGCAATTGGTTAATTTCTCTCAAGCCAAGTTTATTGGAAATGATTGAAGCAAATGTGTAGTTTATATCCCACTCCCCAA
>NW_005321125.1:0-1234 GCF_000412655.1 Myotis brandtii | reverse complement strand
TTGGTGATGACGCCTGGCTGGAGGCAGAGCTCCAGACCTCCTCCCACGACACGGTATCTGCCACGAATCTGAGGAGCTGAACGGCGCCCTCATTACCTAATAGTCAGTTTTCTTATCCTCATGTAGCAAAGTGCAGGCATAATAACAAGCCCCACTGATATTGGCATTGTTCCTTGGATCCTGTCATAACATGTGCAGTATATCACATCACCCTTAAAACCATCTGTACTTGAGGGAAAATAGACTTGCTTTACAGGTGAGGAAACAGGTTGAGAAAGGTTAGAATGACCCACCCAAGGTCACACAGCTGTTGCCTTGGATTTGCAATTGTACCAGCAGCCCTGCGCTGGCTCATGGATGCAGTACCCACTGGTGGGCTCTTTATTTTATTAAGTGGTTTCATATGGCTTTGCAGGGTCCTTCATCCGCAAATTCCTGACACATGTCTTGCCCCCAGCAACCGAGTGCCAGGCCCTGGGAGGCGAGGGCCATGGCAGTGGTCCAGGCCCTGTGCTCCTCCCCTTCCTCTGCTGCTGCCTTTTTGCTATTTTTCTGATGATCGCTTCTCCCAGGGAGAAGGCGGGGAATATGAAAAGGCGTGGAACTGTATCAGTAAATTTTACTACTTAGGAGCAACAGAAGCAAGGGGAGCAGGCAAGAAGCCAGGCGCTAATGATGGTTTTCTCCGCCCTGGAGCTGAGCTGCCCTCAACCAGGGGGAACCAGAGGCTCCCTTATCCACCCAGTGGCGGTGACAGGCTTGTGAGGATGTAAGAAAATATTCCAAATAGATAACAGTCCAGTCAGGGGAGACAAAGGCTACACAGATCCTGGCTCAGAGCAGATATCTCAGAGGTTTAAACTTCATTGCCTGGAAAGCTGTTTTTAAAATTAGCTACAGGTCATTACCTAGTCTGGAAAGTGGTGATTCCTAGTACTTCCCAGTCTCCACTGCGTGTAAGGCAGGTGGGAGGCCTGTGGCTGAGTGAAAAGGAAGTAAGTGAGCTCATTGGGAGCCCAGAGACCACGTGTGAGGTTCCGGATCTCAGGTCTAACAAGGACCTTAGAAGTCATCTCCGAACTGGCAGGTCTGAGAGCTACAGGCCTTACCCAAATCCACCCAAGCGCACAGAAGTGGCTTTACTTAACCTCCTCTTCTTTCTTTTTGTCTTTTTTAAAAACAAGGTAAAAGCATAAATGACTCTCATTCTGCTTTAATATCTAATTCTGTTTAC
>NW_005321124.1:0-1234 GCF_000412655.1 Myotis brandtii | reverse complement strand
TTTTTCCCCAGCCAGAGTCACCAAGTTGAATAAACACACAAAGGTTTAATGATTGCCTCTGGAAGGAGACTTTGGAATATTTTCCTGGGATTCTATGTGGTCAAGACTGATTTCTCAACTATTCCTGCATCGCCCTTTTGGTCAATGACATGCTGCAATCGCTAAAATTGCATGTGGGTGGTCAGTCCCCAAATTGGCCACTCTCTGGGTTAAAATAAATGAATTGAGAAACAACACTGCAAAACAGTTTAGGCTTTCATTTTCTAGCATGGAAAATACAAAGCAGGGTTGGTTATTATATTGTCTCTCAACTGAAGATAAGTAAAATCTTTTTTTATTAGGAATTGTAAATTTCATTGTTTTAGATTTTTCTATGAAAGTAATCAAAACTATGGCACATCACTACAAAATCCCAACCTCATTCCAATCAGATATATATAGACATCGTTGTACAAAATTCTTTGTACAGATTCAGTGAAACCCTATTTTAGACTTATCTCAAAGAAGTTCAGCATCGTGGTCAAGATCATGGCCTCTGGAGTGAAGATACACAACAGGATTTATGATCTTGATTAAGTTTCTTAACTCTTATGTGCCTCAGTTTTGTCTTCTTTTAAATATAATAAAAATACTAGATCCTATGTTACAGGGTTGTTATGAAGGTCAAATTAAGTAAAGTTTCTAAATCAGTGCCTGAACAGTGTATACTTACTTATTAATTAAATTCATAGTAAATTAATTTATCAGATGTTTTTCTTATTGAGTTCAAGGATCCAGGTATGACAGATCATCACTATGATCCCTCTTCATTTAAATGTCTGATCACTCAAGGTGTAGTGAAGCCACTGAAGAATCTGTTAACATTATTACACTGGCTAATATGGACTTTTTGATCTCATTGCATTAAAGTTGTCCATAGTCTACACAATGATGAGTCCTTTGATCTACTCCAACTGCAAGGCCACACTGTGTCCTATTTTTGGTGCCAAGTTTGTGTTCTTTGGAAATCACATGATAGTTCGGCAGTATCAATGCTAAACCAGGCAGAGAGAGAGATTTCCTATTTTTATGAAACACCCACAAAAGTCAACATTCTGTTTTATAGCATCTACTCACCAAGTAACAGAGTAATAAAACCAACATTGGAAGGACTTGAAAGTACTTAAGATATTTTATTCTGCCATCTAATATAATTTCAACAAAACATCTGGTGGTCTAGTTAATAAAAAAGGAG
>NW_005321123.1:0-1234 GCF_000412655.1 Myotis brandtii | reverse complement strand
TTTTTTTTTAAAAAGGTGCCTTTTCTTTTAAGATTTTTAAACTGAAAGATCTAACCTTTCACCAACCTACTTCGACAGCCTTTAATTTTTCCATCGTTAGTCTTGTCAGCTGCTATTTATTGATTTCTCAGAAATTTATTCTGTGTAGTACAGGCCTGAACTGCCGACCTCCCACTGTACACATCTGATACTCAGCTACTTCAGGGGGAGGGGAGGGGAGGACCTGAGATTGGCTGGTAGCAGGGCAGCTATATTAGCATGTGATTAAGCAGGCACTGTCTCTAACACAATGCCACTTCAGTTGATTTTCCATTCTTCAAACAACAGTCAAACTGCAAATGCTGCATATGTAGTTCAGGGATAATTTCCATAGAAATATTTCTTAGGTATTAAATGGGTCCTAATAAATAGGCAAAACTGTGCTGTCACTCTAAAGGTGAGGACAGCCACACAAAAGAGAAGGCACCTGGCATTCTAGGTATCAGATGTCACTTCACGCAATTCAAATGAATAAAAAGGATCAGGATCAATTATCCTCCTAACATCCTTAACCATTAGATAAGAATCTGCCACTAGAAATAATCACAATGTAGAAAATAATTTAATATATAGTTTTCCACTCAATGTTACTATTTCAATTTTTATAATTAAGACTCTCGGTGGCCAATGGCAGATTATTAAATCTCAAATACTGGGTCCACACCACTATTTTATCTTGTTAGGTTGTTCCATCCTCCACAATAGTGGACCTCAACCTTGGGGTCTCAACTATTTGACCAATTCCTACTTGTTAAGTCAGGGTGAGCACTGGTCCAGGAGCCCCCTTTGGAGTCTGTTCCCACCTGATGGCTTGCTGGGGGCACTCATAGGCAAATCACTCGAATTTGCTGTTTTAATATCACTTGAAAGAGAGATCGACTATTTACTTGACTCATTCAAGAATGTCCCAGTATTAGAGACTGAAGACAGTGGCAAGTGCTTTGAGAAGAGTAAGTTAGTGGGTAAAATTAAAGGTAGTATTTATGTAACAAATGCTTGTTCAAGAAACAGGTTTCATGATCCTAACTTGTTTCATAGTAAGGCTCACTCCCACTCGTGGCCATGCAGAGTCCTAGATTCCAGCCCTGAGATGCGCAATGGGCAAGTCAGATTCTGATCAGGGTAACTGCAAAGGGGATAGAAGGACACATACATCTTTGTTCAGTTTCCTGGTCCTCATGGAATTTAATATACA
>NW_005321122.1:0-1234 GCF_000412655.1 Myotis brandtii | reverse complement strand
CTAAATGGGAGTGCATTAAGTGGTCTTATAAAACTAAAATTGTCCTTTTGAACAATTTTATGCAATTTTATTCTTTTGTGCGGAAAGACAAATAGTAATGTCACCTGGTCCATTAAAAAAAAAAGAGCAAAAGGGCACATGGAAGTGGCCATGCAAAACTCTCATTTTTCTAAGAGTCACAGTTTCTATCCATGCTGTAAGAGGATTACTTAAGTGGGATTTTGAATCTGAGCATATTAATTAGAACCCTATTAAGCATTTTTCACTCTTCAAAAGAGAAAAAATATGCGCATTTTCCCTTCTGAAGTACAAAGGTGAGTGAAGTGAAAGCAACTGGTTAAACAAGAAGTAGCAGCTTAGTTACTTTTTCATTGTTTATTATAATTTCAAAATGCATTTCCTCCAACTCATGCAGAATCATTACTGGAGCTTGGAAAGAGTCTGAAGGCAGAGGCTCAATGAACTAATTAAAATTCTCAAGTGCTTCACATGTCTCTTTTGACTTCCACAAAAGAAACAAAGCCAACAACAATGCTAAAATGAACACAATGCTAAAAATGAGACATGCTACTCTCATGAACACAATGCGATCCATGAAAAGTATCTGTGCCATGAGAAAGTGGCCTTGAGACATTCAGTAGAGATTTCAATGCCTGCTGTGATACTTGAGATTAAAAGATGGTTTGTGCTAATTTGGGTTTTAAAGGAAATACACTGTACCAACTGTACAGAGTCATGCCCATTATTTAGTTGAGACAAAAGCTGATCTGATTGGCTAAAATGTACGACCTATGTTATGACAATGCAGGAGTTTAGCAAAGTTGCAAGTCCTGATTGGTGTCTTGGAAACAAAACTCATCAGGGTGTTGAAAGCATAAGAAGGTATAAAGCAATGCCAAGATGGTTAAAATTAAAACTTAACGAAAATGAAAAAGGCAAATGGGAAAGTTGTAGTTCTTCTAGACTCTTATTTTCTAAAAGGCTTTATGGATAAATGTTTCTTTTACCTAAAGGTGAAAATTTAAGTGATTTTTAGGATTCCTACTAACACGATGCCTCAGCATTTGTAGATAGGTTGGTCAGCTTCATTTTTTACTTTCTACCAATATTTTTCAATCAGACCTAACATGGAGCCATGGCAAACACATGAGGTGCTCCTATTCATTTCTTCCATCACACACCCATTGATAAAGATTCTATTGGATGCTACACACTGGTTGAACGTTCTATTTAA
>NW_005321121.1:0-1234 GCF_000412655.1 Myotis brandtii | reverse complement strand
CGGGGATGAGAGGGGAGGTTCAGAGTGACCTCATCCCATTGGAGATACTGGCTCACCTTATTTCCCATCAAAAATAGTTACCATCACCCCTTGGATAGAGAGCAGAGGAGAGGGGGTGGGCACTGTAACTCATTCTAAAAATGGACAGCACTGGTCAGTGAGCGGAGGAGTTTGGCCGCAGAGGTAGGGGTAGGTGGCTCTTCTCTCCTTACAAAGAGTACTCCTTAGCTGGAGTCAGAGACAGGGAGAGCCACCAAGAGCCACGGCTGTGGAGGAAAGACGTGCCGGCCCTCCACAGGACACAGAGCTCCCTGGACAACCTGTGGCTTTCTCAGCAGGCACCTCTGGGTGCTCCGTTTTCCCAGCCAGGGGCCTGCACTACAGCGAGCTCCTGCTTTGCTTTGCGTACTTCTTGCATTTTTAAACAGCAGTTTCTCGGAACAGAGCTCGATTCTCCCTTCCCGGTGGCCTTTCTGCACAAACAGCAGATTGCCCGCTTCTGTCTTCTTAATCAAAGGAAGGAGAAACATGCTAATCGTGTTATTTTTCTCTTCCTTCTGCTGCAATGAGCTGTGGGAGCCAAGGGCCCTCTCTTCTCCTCAGCCTCTCCCCATGCCGACACCCCACATGGGTGATTTCCCCAGGGACATCTCACCACGCCTGCTTCCCTTTGTCTTTTTTAAACAAAACCTTGGTTTGGTGTTTGTTTTGGTTTTTTTTTTAGATCTCTACTTTTTTTCACTTCCTGGGAGTCAGGTTGCCATGCAGTCACTGGTAATGTCTTGATTTCTACTTTCCTGTATATTAAAGACCCCAAACCAGGTTGAAATCTATGGAGACCATCAGCATAAAATTGTGCTTGTGCCTCCTTTTCCCAGGGCCGCTGCCCACACAACTCCAGAGGCCATCACTACACAGGACTGTGTGTCTATCGATAGTGACACAACGTGATGCATAGATGTTATGAAAAACAAACAACCTTAGGCCATAAAAAAACACTTTTTTTCTCATGATCACTTGTTTTGAAATGTCACATATAGGCTCCCTTCCAACACTCTTTGCTTGGTGGCATATACTCTGAGTAGTCCACCCACTGAACAACCCACTGAGCAGCCCACCACAAGGCTGCTGCCAGCTCACTGCTTTGGCAAGTGCCCCAGGTACCAGAGAACTAGAATGGGTACACTAAATCCTGAGAAAGAAAAGAATAAGATGAGCACTAAGACTTGGCTTC
>NW_005321120.1:0-1233 GCF_000412655.1 Myotis brandtii | reverse complement strand
GTTAGACATGAGCAAGCACGTGTGGAGACTCATTGTCCCTGCAGTCCTATCCTCAAACTAAGTCCATAACAGGTAGCTTTACAGAGCCCTTCATTCTCGGTCAGTGATCTGAATGTGAAAGGGTGCTCAGAGCAGGTGCTTGAAGAGGAGATTCCCCTCCACCAAGAGAAGTCGCTAAGTCATTACGTTGCTGCCATGCAGAAACGGCGGTGTGGCAGAGACCCCATATCAGCCCCAGAATGTGAGGAAGACCAGGAGCCACTGCGGGCACCAAGAAGGGATGCAGACGTTCAGGAATGAAGCGGTGGGTGTGGGCAGTGTCATACCTGGGTTGGAGGGAAGAACATCAGGATGTTGTGATAAGGCAGGTTGCTGCTGACCTGTGACAGATCACCAGGGAGCACAGTAGAAGCTGCTTGGATGTCGGGATCGTTCACAGCCCGTGTAGAAGACCAGGCAGGGGGTCCTCCCCTGCCCTGCACCAGGACTAACTCCAGGGCCAGCAGGAGGGGAGGGAGGTTCCTGCAAGCACTTTGAAGCTGAAGGTGACAGACATTTAATCCTGAATTGCCTGAGTAATCCATGAACTGGACTGAGTTCCTCTGAAACAATTAGATTGATTTTCTACATGAGACAGAATAGGAGCTCGAGGGAGAAAATTAGATTGGGTTAGGAAAAAAATGCATTTTTCACACCTGAGGCTGTAACTGAGAAATTCATAACCGCAATATGATTCCAACCGCTTTGCTAAAGAAGCTTATCTGAGATACGATTAATAACCTGCTGGCTCGTGAGAGCCCACTGTGAGCAGCTCTTCCAATTCAGAATCATCAGGTCGGGAGCTTGAGATCTGTCATGGAGGGAGTATTTACACCACAGGAATGGACAAATGCTATCAAAGCAGGACTTCTCCCCCCCAACTCCCCAGAGAACAACTTATTAAAAACTTTCCAGCATACCACTACCTACCTGAACTTATCTCTTATGAGACAAAAAATAATGATGTTGGGAAAAGATATTGTAATTTCTTTTAAAAATTGGACTGTGATGCAAAAATTAGACTAAGATATTTTAAAATCTCATTTCTGCTTTTTTTTCTGTTTTGAAAAGATGTGAGGAGAGTTTGTTTATAGTGTTGAGATTGTTCAAAAACCTAAAATCTAACTACTCAAACCAAAAGAGTTTGACATGTTTCCAGGATTTGATTTTTTTATATATATATATATTCACTGT
>NW_005321119.1:0-1233 GCF_000412655.1 Myotis brandtii | reverse complement strand
CACCAGAGGACTTGCCAACAACCCGCAGGACCAACAAAACCACCGCCGCAGAGAAACAAGTGGAAACGCTCCCCAAAGCCACGGGCGCCAAAAACACCGCCTCCTGTACCCAGGAGAGGAGGGTTCATTTTAACCACCAAGGATTCAAAAGCCCAAAACTGATCAACTGCTATGACCCTGTGGTTTTCACATTCAAGTTCAGGTGAACCCAAATCTCAGTCACATCCTGAGAGTTGGGCTCCTGGCTCTCGCCTTCCACTAGGAAAGAAACGCATTCAATGCCATTGGGCGCGCCCTGGGGAAGCCCTGACCTCACAGTGAGCAGGGGTTTGGTAAAAGGCCTGAAACAGCCAGCAGCACAGACGAACTCAGGCCAGGGAGCTGGAGCCAAAACCATTCCACCAACCTCTCTCTGGGCAATGAGCTGGTAAGATAAACTGCCAATCATGCATTTTACCAGAAAAAGGTCAGAAGAGCCCTGGTGAGTTCATTTAGATGAATGTGCTTGAAATTCACCTTGTTAAAGGACTGCAGACATTAGTAACAAAGCATGGATGCTCTTTGAACACAATGATCTGTTATTAATAAACAATTACTTATTAACGAGTCTTTTTCGCCCTGATCTCCCTGTGGGTCTGGGCCAGCGCTCCAGCGAGGCCCCCGCATTCCGGAACTGAGCTGCCACAGGCCGCTTCAGTCTCCAAACCGGGGAAGGCAGAAATGCGGCAGCCACCCACCGTCTCCGGTCACACTCCTGTACGAGGTCAGTCTCCAAGCAAGTGCACTCCACAGCGAGGCCGCTCCAGTCCCGCTGGCCGTCCCCAGACCGGGACCTGCTTGCCATGCAGGGCGCTTCAGGAAAACCGCGACACGGTGGACACCCAGCGGCTTTGAGAGCTGAATGCTAAACAGTGGAAGAGGCTGACCTGGGAGCTAAGTTATGGGACTAGCTACTGATCAAGAGGGAGACAAGCCTGTGCTCCACCTAATTTATAAATTAATACTTACCAGGGAACCTCCAGGCCGTTCCAGAACAGAAATCAGGAATGGAAGAAGTGCCGACCCCCACAAAGCAGGCCGGGAAGCAGGCGGCCCAGCACCGTGAGCATGAGGCCCGGGCCCTGGAGTGACAACTCTGTGCGGCTACTCGCTGGCTCTAAGGGACTGCACTGCTCGAGCCTCGGCTCCAAGGTACATGCATCTAAAGCAGCGGTTCTCAACCTGTGGGTCGCG
>NW_005321118.1:0-1233 GCF_000412655.1 Myotis brandtii | reverse complement strand
GTGCACGAATTTTCATGCACCAGGCCTCTAGTATTATCAATAAATGTTATGTCATATTATTATTGTTAAGGTTATTATTATTTGGCCCAAAATACCTAATGTGCTATTGGAAACCTACAGGGCACTTAATAAATGCATATTAACTAATAACTTAAGGTCATTTAGCCAATTAATTCACATGTACATGAAAGTTAAATGATTATTATAAGTATCCAAGTAATTCAAATCAAAATATAGTTTCCACTTACATATAAAAATGTGTTTGGCACTTGATCTAGATAATTGTACTTGTTCACAGTTTCCTTGTGCATAGAGAATAACCAGATTGACTGTGGACTGGAATATTTAGAGTGGACAAATAAAAACCTCATAGAACCTGAAGAATAAAGTCAAAATATAAAGAATTAGTAAGTCCTATGACAACTAGATGGTGCCAATCAAAGATATTACAGCATTAAAAGGGTGATAAGATTATCATTAGGAGAATAAGAATAAAAATAAGAAAAGAACAATTTTCCATACATAATATAATATTTCATTATTTTATTATAATAGACAACCCTTACAAGTTACCTGAGAAATCTAGCCACCCTATCTTCTAATTTTATAGGTGAGTAAGCTAGGTCTAAGAAAAGTAAAATAATTGGGGTACAAATAGCTATAACAAAAAATATGTAAACTAAGATAGAATCAAACCAAGAAACTTATAAGAAGGAAGACATTACTTCTGATATAGATGATCAATAAAAACCTCATAGAGGCAGTGATATATAATCTAGAGGTGGACAGAAGGATAGAATTTAAGCAGGCAGAAAAAAAGAGTACACTACTCCAGACAAAAGGAACCAACAGAAAAAGAAAAACAAGGGACCAGGTTGACTAGAGCATAATGTGCATTAAAAGGGCAATAGACAATAAGGTTGAAATGGAAGTTTGGAGTCAAATGTTGAAAGGTCTTTAATAAGCAGAGCAGAGATCTCAGAGAAGCCATGCCAAAGGCTAACCCTGAAGTAAAGATTTCTGTAGACTGGCCATAATGGAGCTTAAAATAAAACCTTGAAGAATCAGTATGATAAAAATGTAACTTAAATTAGCACCACACACACAAAAATAATTCATTACTATTTTTAAAAAGACAGTAACAAAATTTATACAATAAAATATAACAATAGCAATTTTCAGTATTCAATCAAAAAATCACTAAATAGTGAAGAAACAGGAAAAAATGACCCA
>NW_005321117.1:0-1233 GCF_000412655.1 Myotis brandtii | reverse complement strand
CGAGAGGGCGCAGGCCGGGCTGAGGGACTCCCCCCGCACCCCAGTGCATGAATCTCGGGCACCTGGCCTCTATATATATTTGAACTACGTATGGACTTACTAGGGACATAAAAAATGGACTTAATGCTTTTTTCACATAACTAAAGATATCTAATACTTGTAACTCACAAATATAGTGATTTTTTTCATTTTTAACTTTTAATCACAATTTTAGTTATTCATTTCCTATCATCTTTTTTAAATATATATTTTTACTGATTATTTAGAGAGAGAGGAAGGAAGAGGAGAAAAAGAAGCATCTATGTGAGAAAGAAATATGGGTCGGTTGCCTCCTGCATGTGTCCCTACCCAGATCGAACCCACAACATGTGCCCCGACTTGGAATCAAACCAATGACCTTTCAGTGCCCTGGATGGTGTGGCTCAACCAACTGACTGACTGAGCCACACTAGCCAGGGCCCCATCATCTTTGTAGACTTGAATGTATCATTCCTAAGAGGGAAGAAAAGTAATGCGATCTTTTCTGAAACAGAGCCCTGATGACATATCGAACATTATAGGTCTTTCCGGTAAAGAAAACTCATGAGAATATCTTTTTCACCATGTAAGTAATCATTCCCAAAATGAATTAAATGGACAGAAATAACTCCTTAATTTACCACATCTATGTTCAGGTTACAGTGTAAAGGGGCAATAATGCCCATTTGAAGACAAGACCGGCTAACAGTAAATGGGAAGTTTAGTTTTACAGAAAGTGAGTGAGATCCTTAAAGGCACACAAAAATTTCAGAGGTGTCAGTAACACTTATTTGAAAGGCACTCCAAATCTAAGTCCTGAAATTACATTGGCTGGAAATTATAGGTGAAACAATAACAATGAATAAAAATGAATTGATAAAACATTCTATCTGAAACTTGAAACACTGGATTAGCAGTCCCCTACCTCCTACAGAATCAGTGTCCTGGCAGGAACTGGCCAACATGTGGAGCTGATATCAGTAGCCATAGACCTACTAGTGTTAAAGGACTCTAGAGCTCTCTCTGCATGAGGCAGGCCCATGAGTCTCTCTTCAGAGAGATTGAGCATTCCTTCTTTGAGGTACATTCGTGTCAAATGGCACTTGCCTTCTCACATCTGTCCTCACCACAGCCAAGTCACCAATGAGGAGTTCTCCATCTTAATGAGAGAACAAACTCTGAAGAGTTACTTAGGGTCTTCTGGGATTAAAAAAC
>NW_005321116.1:0-1233 GCF_000412655.1 Myotis brandtii | reverse complement strand
ACTGGGCCTCTAGTTGATATATAAAGATGAATGAAAACAATGAAAGAATTCAAACTTACAATATTTATAGGGGATGTATAAAATATCCTGTATTACATTAATGTGAAAAGTATTATGATTTATGTAAGAGAAGGATGTCATAACTAAGAGGAGCAGCACAACATTCAGACTAAGCTTGGGGAAGGGTCAGCAAAGTGTTTCTAGCATAAATACCATTAGGACTGAGTCACAAAGACAGAGAAAGAAGCAGAAAAGGTAGAAGTGAGAGCAGGATCAAAGAAATGAGAGCCATGTAAAAGCACAGGGGACATAGGATCCGAAGGAAACTGGGCACTGGCCCTCCATCCTATGTCAAGTGTGAGTCTCAGAGAAGCTAGACATAAGTTTTGGCAGAAATAAGAGAGAAAAATCGGGTAGAAAGTTGAAGGAGAATTTAGGGTCACAGAAATTTTTTGTTTTTATTTCGGTTGCTGCTGTTGTTCAGGTTGACTTAAATCTTTTTATGGGCTGAGAAGAAGGATCCCAGAAGGAAATACAGTGTGAAGATTTTATTAATCACTTGCTATGTACCTTCTCAAAGCCCCTCACCTTCACCTAATTTCAGGTTCTTGGCCATTTGCTCCACCACACCTGCTAGAGCAGTGACTGACTGTGAGTGAGCCCACATGGGCCCACGTGCCTGACACCAGCTGCAAACCTCTGCTTCTTTCCATTGCATCTCAGATGAAGCACAGTCATTGGATCATTCCCAGAGGCTACCTAACAGGCCAGGTCATCCGGGAGTGTTAACATTATACATTGACTAATGGGAAACAGGAGGAAAGAGGACATCAACATAAATTCCCTCCTCATTCCCTCTGATGCATATGTGCCTCTTCAGTGGTTGATTTTCTGTGCAGCCTATTTGGAGATATGTCCTATGCCAAGGGTCTGGTTTGCCTCTCCAGGAGCCAGCCATGTAGCATCATCTCATATTTGTTTCTCATTCTGCCTGGCCTTACTCCCCTCTTCTCTGGCCCTGAGATGGCACATCTCAATAACCACATGACCACTTAAATCTTACCTCAGTTTCAGTTTTCCAGGAAACCGCAACTGAGATAAAAATAGAATTCATAGCAGAGATAAGGCATGTATACACTCATGGTTTTATTCATTGCAACAAAGTTTTATTGAATGCTCTTAGCTTATTATGCCAGGCAATTAAGCTCCCCATTTGAAATATGCAAATGAATC
>NW_005321115.1:0-1233 GCF_000412655.1 Myotis brandtii | reverse complement strand
ACATTCTTTTCAAGTGCACATGGAACATTTTCTAGGAAAAGTATTTCACTTGTTTATCTTGTTAGGAAGGTACATCTATCAAGTTTGGTTTTTAAACTTTTAATTCACACATGTGTCTTTATTGTTAGGAAAATGTCCTAGACCTTTTATTCTAAATACTGAAAAATACATCATGTATGTTTTTGTAATAAATGGATATCATTTAAGAATGTGTCCTAAGGAAATACTCATAGGTTGAAACAAAAATGCATGCAAAAGACTGTTTCTCTATTTGTAACAAATTTTGGACAAATATACAAAATAGGGAAATTGTTAAATAATATTTCATGATATGGAATTTTATATGGCCATTAAATTATATTAAAATAGTTAATGGCATTGGAAACTCTTGATGATAAATGTTAAGTGAAAAAGAAAAGACAAAACATATACATGGTATGATCTCATTGTCTTAAAAATTATATATGTACAGATGAAAAAGAGTTAAGAGCAAAAATTCATACAATGAAATGTTAACAATAGGAATCTCTAGTCAGTGGGGTAATGATGATTTTTATTTTTTACTTTGTCTTCAGGATAAGCTTGTCCTACTTTTGTTGTCAGGAACAAAAACCAGTTTGCTTTTTAAATGCGGAGAGCTAAGTCCCAGTGCTCTAACCTCTTGCTGTCATGGCTGACAATCACGTTTCTGCTCAGTCAGCCCCCTGCATGGCCTCCTTGCCCTGGTAGAGAGCTGTATCCTGTTTGTGACAGCATAATTCATGGTAATGGAAAAAATGATGATGCGCTCGCCTGGCCTATGACTTCACTGTATTCATCGGCGACAGGAAACAAAGGCACACACTCTTTTTTCTTTTTCATAATTGTTTTAGTAATAATTGACAATTGGAGGAAATGAATGGCAGAAAACAATTATGGGTAGAAAAGATGGTCAGCAAATATCAGGCTGGAAAATGCCATGGAGCCGGTCTGCAGCAGTCCCGAAGCGGTACAAAGATGGCATTGTTTTGTTCTCAGCCTGCGCCTGCAATCACGGTTGTTTCCACCAGCAGTTACACAATTCTTTGCTGGCAGCAATGCCCCCCCCCCCAATATGTTTTTAATTCAGTAACCTGGTAAGCCCACACTGGGGATTTGGTACTGAATTTTTGATATACGTTAATATTCAGGGTTAATATGAACTCCCTGTGCTCGTGTCCAGTAATAATGCTCCTCTAATAATCACAAGCCACC
>NW_005321114.1:0-1233 GCF_000412655.1 Myotis brandtii | reverse complement strand
GTGTGTGTGTGTGTGTGTGTGTGTTGGGGGCGGGGGGTAACAGAAAAAAACAGGTTGTAAAGTGTGGGATTTGGAGTATTAAAGATTTGATTTTGCCACTTACTGGCTTTGTGCCCTGGGGTGAGCACCTTAGCCAGCCTGAGCCTCTATTTCCTCCTCATTCAAGTGTGCAGGATAATACCTACCTCACTCGGTTAGACTAGAAATTTCTTAAAGCCGTATGGCACATATAGACCCTCAATAAATGGCACCGCTAATTCATGTCAATTAATTTGTATCCTTTGAGAGTAAGGACATGTCTTTCTCATCTTCACCCTTGTTGAGTGTAAATAAGTTGTAACATCCAGAACCTACTGACAAATAACCACGGAAGAAAAAAAGTTATTCAATTCTGTACACATTCCAAAATCTGATCCTAGTAACATACAGCTGCTCATTCTTTGTAGATGTTGAGCGCCGACGCATTTACGATATCGTGAATGTCCTAGAGAGTTTACACATGGTGAGCCGCCTGGCCAAAAACAGGTACACTTGGCACGGGCGGCATAATCTCAACAAAACCCTGGGGACTTTGAAAAGCGTCGGGGAGGAAAACAAATACGCCGAGCAGATCATGATGATCAAGAAGAAGGAATATGAACAAGAGTTTGACTTCAGTAAGAGTTGCAATATAGAGGATCATGTCACCAAGGCAAACACGGACCAAAACGGACACACAGACATGTGTTTTGTCGAACTCCCTGGAGTGGAATTTCGGGCAGGTGAGAGCTGATATTCAAAAAGTCTTAAGAGAAGGTTCCTTAGGAAACTGCTCTAAAGCTACTGCTGCCTTTCACGTTAAAATGCTGCAGTTGTCAACTGTCTGGTCAGGTGGTGGTATTTTTAGAAGTCACTTGTCCCTTTATGCCTTTTAATTCTCTAATCCTCATCCTTCTTCAAAGCCTCTGTAAACAGCCGCAAAGACAAGTCTTTAAGAGTGATGAGCCAGAAGTTTGTGATGCTGTTTCTGGTGTCAACGCCTCAGATAGTGAGCCTAGAAACTGCTGCCAAGATTTTAATTGGGGAGGACCACGTGGAAGATTTGGATAAAAGCAAGTTTAAAAGTAAGTGTCATGACTCCATGGACCTTTGGACCTATTCTTAAACAATAAAATCTCGGTTACAAACTGATTTCCAAATATATTTGCTATATAAACAGGTCTTCTCTAATTATGCTTTTGTATCTTCACTTCT
>NW_005321113.1:0-1233 GCF_000412655.1 Myotis brandtii | reverse complement strand
GCGTGTGTGAAGGAGTTAAACACTCATGATTGCAGAGGTTTGGATTACCTAAAAACTAAATTAATTCTGAGAAGTAGGTATGAGTTTCTCATCACTTACCTCTTCCCTTTTCCCACTTTGCTCCCCATCTCACAACTCCAGGCCCTTTGTAATAGGAATGATCATTTGTAAAGACCCTTAGATCAGTAGCCACACTTTTCCATGTTGAGTCTTCTGACAGCACTGAAGTGTCCCCCCAAAACTAAAGAAGTGATTCCATGTCCCAGATGTGGACCTTTCACTATCGATCCCCTGAGCTGCACAACCTGCTTGTTCTGCAAAGAACCTGCTGATGTCGTTCACGTCTCTGCTTTCCTCCCTCTGAGCTATGCCTGCTCCAGTGCTTCATCCGTGGCTTTCTGCAGGAATCTCAGTGATCAAAGACCTTCTCTTCCTTGTCACTATTGACGTTTGCACTTACTACAGAGTCCTTCGCTCTGTGGCCACCCGATCAATGTTTGTTGATGATATGATAAGGCAAGTAATTGCATTTCTCAAAAGGCTGCAAGTCTAAACAGAGCGCAGGAGAAGGATCTGCGGAGAAGGTAGCTCAACCTGAGTTATCCATAGTCACTGCCTGGTCTTGTCATCCTGAAGGAAGCAGAGGGCTTAGAGAAGCAGGGAAAATGTGGGGACCGTGTGTGCTCTGTAAACCAAAGACAGCTCACCATCCAAAGGGACACATGCTTCTTCCATTGATCAGTTGCATTGTCTCCTAATGTTCTCATGAAGAAAAGGGAAGGTGTGTTGCCTCGTCAGTCAAAGGAAACCGTGAAATCTTCAGGGGGTTTCTCTTGCACGCTGGCAATTGACCTTGACCTTTCTAAATCCGGAAACATAAAAACAATGTCTTGTGGCCTTAGTACCACAACATCTTTAAAGTCTAGTGGTTAGTTCCCTTTTCCCTCAGAAGTTTTAGAGAAACCGAGTGCTTTATTCAACTCAGAATATTGTTCTCTTGAAGAATGTGATGATTTTACATAGCCAAAGAATTTTCATGTACAAGAGCTAGTTAATTAGTATCCCACTCTTTTGAAGAAAATACCAAACGATTGCGGTTAAAGAAGGATGATTAACAGGAACTCTGCTGTCTGCGTTTGTGTTGGTATCTATGGCACTTACTGTTCAGTGGGATGTTATTGTGAGGGGGCAGAGCGCCCTCTGCTGCAAAATCACCATTCTTTCAGCCGATTG
>NW_005321112.1:0-1233 GCF_000412655.1 Myotis brandtii | reverse complement strand
AGACTAAGTGGCTTAAACAACAGAAATTTATTTTCTCCCAATTCTAAAGGCTAGAAGTCTGATATCAAGGTATTGGCAGGGTTGGTTTTTCCTGGCTCATAGTTGAACATCTTCTCCCTATGTCCCCACCATGTCTCCCCACTGTCATGTCTGTGTCCTAATCTCTTTTTATAAGGATAGCAGTCAAATTGCATTAGGCTCCATGCTAATTACCTCATTTTAACCTAATTACCTCTTTAAAGACTTTATCTCCAAATATAATCACATTTTGAGATATTGGAGGGTTTGGACTTCAACATATGACTTTGAGGGGTCCAATTCAGTTTATAATAGTGCCCCTTCCTTTTTAAGAGTGTCTTGTGCAAGCCTATGTGGTCAAAAGAACCTAACAAACGATATTAAAACTCTCTTGTAAGTGGCAGAAAACCAAGTTCAAACAGCCTTTAGGAAAAGAGGAATTTATTGGCTCAAGTAACTGAAAAGTTAGAAGTATCACTATCCTTAAACATGTCTGGATCCAGAACTCAAGTCAATTTATCTGTCGGGGCCCTGGCAGGAAACGGATGACGCCATCTAAGTAGGTTTTTAAGAAGGCTACTTACAATGATAAGGGCAGAGTTCAGGAAGATTACAAGGGATACTGAAGTACCAGAGCAAGTAACGGACACTGTCACCATCTCTAGGCATGAAGGAGCGAAGCAAGAGTGGTTATTGAAACCTGAAGACAGAGAGTTGTGGCAGCAGTCCCCTGACGGGAACTGTAGCCTTCAGTAGAGAGACAATCAGCCTGAAGGAGAACCCATGGAAAGGGATTGGGAAATAAGTAATCTGATGTGTCTGATATGACAGTACTCCCACCTGGAAACCAGAGGAGAAGATAGGTTACTAGAGTCCCTTATTAGTCAGCAGGTAGAGAGGAGAAGAGGGAAGATCTGGAGGCAAGGGGCAAATACCCAGCCCCTTCATTGAGACTTGGTCTCACTCTCCATTCTCTGTGTTGGTGTCTTCTAAACAGGGTCTGAGTTCATCACCCTTACAGCTTGCAATCGGTGGGAAGAGAGCTCCTCTTGTCCAAGTTGTTCTAACAAAAATACAGAATTTAGTCTCATTGGTCTGGCTTATATCACCAAACCAATCTCCTTTTTAGTCTTTATTTATGCCCATCTCTAAATCAATCACTGTAGCCAAAGGACAATTGAGCTGGTCATGATCACCTGAATTGCCTTGCAGCTA
>NW_005321111.1:0-1233 GCF_000412655.1 Myotis brandtii | reverse complement strand
CTGGGGGTTTTTCCTATTGAAAAGATGGTAGAAACAGAAGTTCAGAGAAGGGAAGTAATTAGCAGGAGGCTACATAGCTGTTTAGGTGGACCCTGACCCTGGTCCAGGTCTGTTTCCTGGCCCTCAGGAGTTGCAGGGATCCTTTCTTCCTTCCTCTGGTTTATGTGTTTGATTCTGAATTAATTTTAGTTCATTCACCCAGTCTTTCTTGTTTTCCTGTAAATGCCCAAAGGCTATACCTTCTCCTCTGAGTTCAGCTTTGGCTGCAGCCCATGTATTAAATTACTTTTTCCTCTTTCAAGTTTAAATATCTTATAATTTCCATTTTGACTGATTGTCTCTCTAAGCCAAGATTTATTACAAAAGATGTTTTTAAATATTGGGGAGTAAGGGACTGTAATCTGGGGATACAGAGCATAAGATATTATAGACACCTTTGCAGTTCAGAACATGGCCACTTTCTGAAAATGCTTTACCTGTGTTTGACAAGAACATTCATTCTCCATGGGGCAGAGTTTTATTCCTGCAATCAATCTTTTCCCCCCAACGCCCTGCAATCAATCTGTTAAATGCATTTTCCAAATCTCTTCAACCGTCCTCTCTGTGTCTCTCTGATCTGTCGCTTTCTGAACTGTGTTGCAGTCTCTAAGGATGGGGTTTCAGCACCAAGAGGAATCTCAGCCACAGTTTGACGCCAGCCCCAGATCACAGCCCTAGAAGCACAGCTGCCTGGCTGCCTGGGGAGGAGGGAGGGACTTACAGAGCTTGAGGACTCACTCCTCCCTGGCCAAGGGTCAGGGCTCCAATTTCTGGCTTCTGGCCAGAAGGAAAGTGCTCTCAACTTTCAGTTTCCAGAGAGGGTGGGGGGGTCCACGTTTCAAGGCCTCAAAGTGACTTTGAGCTGGAGGCCCAGAGGATGGGTATGCCCAGGTAATACAGAATCAGCTGAGTATTTCCCAATGGCCATTGCCCCAAGATAGGAATCTGAGCCCTCAGCTGCCATGGAAGTGGATCACCTTTCCATTGCTAAGCAACCAGAGTCCAGTCTAGAGGGTCCTGACTCCCCAGGGCTGGGGCTGGGCTGGACCGAGGGGCCATGGTGAGGACCTTCTGCCAGCACAGAAATCTCTGCCACTCAGCCTCATGCGGTCATTTCTGCCAAGACCACACAGCTGATAACTGGACCAGAATCCTACCTGGGTCTATGCTCTAAAGCAGCGGTCGCCAACCTTT
>NW_005321110.1:0-1233 GCF_000412655.1 Myotis brandtii | reverse complement strand
CCACCCAGTCCTTCATAAATGTATTAATAATGCACCACCCTTATAGCGAAGACAAAAAGGAACATTTTAAAAGCAAAAGTGCAAGCATATGTTTGTTGAGCCCTCCCTCTGGGTCAGGCCCAGGCCTGCTCTGGGTGACAATGAGGGGTCAGACCTGGCCCCTGGGCAGGGAACTCAGGATCCACAGGGGAGACAACACATGAAAGGTAATTTCAGGAGACAGGGTGGAAGTGGGCACAGCAAGCTACTGTGGGGACACAGAGAATGGGCACTTAGCTCATTCGGAGAGCTCAAGGAAGGCTGCCTGGAGGAGGTGGCACTCAGCTGGGCCTTAGAGGGTGAGCAGGATATAAGTAGCAGGTAAGGAAGGGAGGGAAGGGCCTTCCGGCCGCAGGAAGGTGCAGGGACATGAGGCGGTGCAGTGTTCAAGAGAATAACTAGTATGGTCATACTAGAGTTCAGTGGTCACTCTGGGGGGTCCCCGAGTCATTAGGAGACGCTGGGCAGAGCTGTGGCCTGAGATGGTGATGAGCCTTGCTTGGTTAGGGACAGAGGGACATCCCTCATCTCTGCTCTGTGAGTTGCCTGTAGGGAGGGCCTCCCATATTTAGGGACAGTTCTTAGCGGTCTGATCATAACTGTAGCAGGAGTGGGCACCACGTGGAGGAGCCCGGGAGCCACACCTGCCCACTCCGGCCTTTGGCTGTGCCCTGGGGTTTTAATGGAGGGCAGAACAAATGGCTGGAGAGCATTCCCAAGACCTTCTCAGGGCCCAAGAGCCAGCTGATGACACCTCACAGGAGGGACTGAGGATGGATGGATGGACGGACTGGCGGAAGGCCTGCTGGCTGGCTGGCTAGCTGGATGGATGGGTGCATGAACAGACTGATGGATGAGTGGGTAATGGATGGATGGATGATGCAGAGACGGGAACATGGCCTCTGGCCTTATGCTGGGCTCCCATTCCCTTCGGCACTTTGATCTCCCTCCACTTTTTTCCTGACTTTTTTATGAGGTATAACCGATATCAGTCACAGGAACCTTAAGTGTACAGTGGGTTCAATTCATAAATATAAAAGGATCAGCTTCCCAGGAGACCCCTTTCTCTCACCCCACTGTGCACGGCAACACCACCTAACCACGGATGTCGGTCCACCCTGCTCCCACCGTGAGTCACTAGTGACCAGCCGCTCACTCGGCCTCTAAGCCCAGAAGCCATCCTGGGGCAGTGGT
>NW_005321109.1:0-1233 GCF_000412655.1 Myotis brandtii | reverse complement strand
CAAAGCCAGGGAGTGGAGGAAGGGCCTGAGAGTAAATGTGGTAACTGGCAATTAAGTGGAAGAGTAAGTTACTCAGAATACCACATTCCTCAACCATTCTGAAATGAGTTTACTGTAATTCCAGATTAAAAACAAAACTTTCAGAGCTGACAGAGACGTGGGGCAAGATTGGTTTATTTTTTTTTTCTTTCTAGTTTCAATATAATTCAGCACTTTCACTTTGCGAAGATAGGACTGACCTTAATGTGGTCTGCAGAATGCTGACTCAACGTCAGGGTAACCAATGGTGTAATCATGACATGGAACAAGGCTGGTGGTTGCCAGGGTTTTTAAGTCCCCTTACTTAAGCTATCCCACGATCTCTGGAAGCTCTGCTTTTATCAGAAATTAGAGCCCTTGTGAAAACAGAGGCCTGGATATGTATACATTCACCTGAAACCTTTTAAAAAAGGATTTCCCCCCCTAGTTTATAAGCAGAAGAGTGCTGATTTAGCTTAGGTCTTCCCACCCCCCACTTCCTACATTAGTTCAAATGACAACCGAAGGGCTGATGATAAAAGAAAAGGGGAAGGAAGAGGGGAGAAAAGAGGAAGAGGTTCTGGGGGAAGAGGGAGGGCCAGCGCGGAAGGCTCACTTTTACTTCCTTGGAAATATTTTGTTCGTTTCCAAAACCCTGACAGAGGTGCTCCCAGAAAGGAAAAAAGTCCTGGGCTCTTATAAATGTGTTTGCATGATTCTTATCTGACTTTCCTCTGGAATCAAACTGCGAACTTAATTATTCCTCGTGGGAAAAGCATAGGTAAAAGTTCTACCCTCTTCTCCCAAACACTATGCCGCACCTACCCCCTTACGCCCACCACACTTCAAAGCACCCAACTGACATGTTTGATAGACTTATCGTAAGTCAGATCTGCTGTCACACCAGTAAATAGTGCCAGTAAGTCAGGTGTAGCCAAATCAGATTTTTCAGCCTTGACTTCCAATGGTGAGAACAAGTATGTGCTGACAAATGGGAAAAACAATCAGGCCTGGGTGCCGTGCACCTCCCCCTTCAGAAGACGGAGAACACAGCTGGAGTCGGGGCTCAGGAGAACCTGGAATCGATGATGATAGAGCGCTGTTCAGGGAAAGGCTCAGATGGAGTCGCATTTTCAAATTGCACACGGCTTCCTGGTGCTCCTAGTAGGTGCTCTGTGTTTTTTTCTGCAAGCGTGGATGTGAACTCTGGTGCAG
>NW_005321108.1:0-1233 GCF_000412655.1 Myotis brandtii | reverse complement strand
TTTTTTCCCTTGTGCACACGTGTGTGGATACACACACGATCACCCACTATATTTATCAATCTATCTTGCTATCTAATTTTCCTTTGGATAAAGATCAAATAATGTTTGCTTTTAAATTTTATTGAATTCCACAAATTTACATTTCTCAAATTTTACTTTTTACATATGAGCATATTCACAAATTTCATTTTCCTATTTTCATATGTGTGTATTATCAGGATATTTATAAAAATAATTATTTGGTCAATGCTGTTATTTATGTAGTAATTAGCAACTCAAACTATGTAAAACTCTAATTGTTAACTGGCTGTATTTCTTACATGTGGTAAAAATAGTTGGCTGCTAGAATTAACTTGTTGCCTACTAAAGGCAGGGTTTGTTTGGTTTTGGTTTTGGAATTTTTTACTGTAAAGAAATGGGAGGAATAAACTACATGTATGAAAAAGAATTAATGACAACATTATCAGTCAATATAAAGGTAACCCCAGCATCACTGGCATGGTAAAGTATTAAATAAAAAATATATAGCATCTGCCATAACAAAGCTAATGGTGCAGATCTTCACAAAGAAGCAGCAGCCTTAGGTGTTGGTATTATACAGTCTGCACCTAGAGTGCTCAGGTTTTCCTTCAGAATGCATTGATTAGCTAGAAATGCCTTGATTGAAGGAAAGGAGCCTTTAGCCTTCATAATGAATAGGCCTCACATTGCTGCTCTAATGTTCTAAGTCCTCGGTTTATCTTTGTTTCTAGCAGAGTGACTCTAAATCAAGATTTAAAAGCAACTCAACATGAGGTAAAATAAAACGGAGGTCATTTAATCACTCTGTTAGCTTCAAATGATTATTGATTCGTGGAGGTGATGTCTAATTCTGCCAGAAAATCCATTTCAGAAATGATTACTCCCTCAGTTTTATCTATGATGCTGGAGGTTATTAAAAGTGGGAATCTCAAGGGAGGCATACAACTTTAAGCCATTAATATCACACTTAATATATTTTTTATCAGAACAGAGTTCTAACTCTGCGCTTTAACCTACAACAGAATTAGAGTAGTCATTTAGGAATATGTGCTTCATCACAAGCCTAATTACTATTTGAAGTCATTCGGGACACAGAAGCACACTGAAATACCTGATAGATAAATATCAAACAGTGAAGAGCATATTGAACTTCTCATTGCTTCTTATTACCACATATACACAACCCTCAAGTATCATGCCTAGAAATATATT
>NW_005321107.1:0-1233 GCF_000412655.1 Myotis brandtii | reverse complement strand
TTCCCCCCCCCCCCCCCCCGCCGGCCCCCCCACATCATGCAAACAGGCATGGTGGTAAAGGCCACGTCTTTAATACGGTATATGATTTGATTATTAACTTTCCTAATCCCCAAATTCTCTAAACTGTTTTTACAAAAGTGATGATGCAAGCCCAATTTCAAGTTACTCTGGTGACTTTGGCAAAAAAAAAAAAAAAAGTCCAAATCAGTCCAGAAGGCCCAGAATTTACCCTCCTGCCCTCTCCCACTCACATCCCTGTCCCTCCCCCACGAATCCCAGGGCAAACGGCCTAAGTGGGCTGGCAGGAAAAAACACCTCACACCCCAGGGGGGAGCCTGCAGCTCAGCTCTTTGAAGATGAAAAGCAACAAGGTGTGTTTATTTGTCCTTGGGTGCACAGTCTCATCTACCTGGGCTGGGCTGCACCAAGCCACTCAGCCAGTAAAAAAATAATAATAAAATCCACCCGCTGGCACCATGAAGCAGATCTTTCCAGGAGAAAAGATGAAGTAGCAATAATCTCAGGTAGAAACTGTAGTTTATCAATCCATCCCCATGTTCCTGGGAGTGCACATGGGGGAATCGTAAGTCTTTTCACAGACAGAAAGAGGATGCCAGGGAATCTAGTCAAAGGGCAGCCTGGGAGGAGGTGAGCAGGCTGGCCCTGACCATCAGTAGACATGCCCACCATCAGTGCACTTAAACCCACCACGCCCGCCGCAGGGAGGAAACCTGGCCATCGGGTGGGCTGCGGCTCTCTCACAGGATGCATTAAAAAATAATAACAGTCAAACATCAGTGCTTCACTTCCCTAACACAGGCAATACCAACAAAGGAAGAAAAACCCCACAAAGGTGTCTGACAAAGTTCCTGAATTACGAAAGCCTCCAAACAGCTCTTGGAATGTCAGTGGCCTTTGAGCCCCACAAAGACGGGGCTCAACTTTGACCCCAGCTTTCTTCACAGACTATCAAAGAGGACTGGTTTATACAATCTCTCTCGTCTCCTCGACTTCCCAGCGGAGGGTCCAGGTGTAGGATTCGGGATGGACGAGTAGGGTCTCCGGTCCTGCTACGGACCCCAAACTGAACCACACAGGCCTCTCTCTGGGCTGGGAATCAGGGACGCCAGGCGGGCATCAGGAAAAAGGACCAGCCTTGTTTCTGGTAACACTTCAGGTCAAGGAGGAATCCTGGGATAAGAGGAGATGCTTAATGTGACATGAAACACGCAC
>NW_005321106.1:0-1233 GCF_000412655.1 Myotis brandtii | reverse complement strand
AGAGGGAGAGAAGAAGCTGACAATCTGGCCCAAGGGTCTTATTTATTTATTTTTTCAATCCAAAGATAATATAGAAGGCAACCATCAGTCTTGCTGATGGGGCTTCTTGATTAGTGTCTTAGAAGACTATTAGGACCCAACTGTGTGATTGCCTCTTACATCCAGAGACCACAGGGGACCCTTCTGCAGCTACCAGTTGGTATAAACCATTACTCTGGTTTTAAATTTGACAATCCATGAATTGTGGGCTCACACTTCTGGGACCAACACGTTTTCAGTCTCCAGATGTGAAGCAGACTTTGAATTTTATGTGTATATTCAATGCCTTCCTTGAGCTAAATTGGGAACTTCTGTGGAAGGCATTTTAAGTTTTTTGTTACATGTCAATAATTTTTTTAAACAAAGTAACCATTTCCCAAAATGAGTATAAAAGAACTGAAATGAGGCTGAATAATTGTGAAGTTCAACACTATCATTTTATAACTGAGGGCATTTGGAGTCATTAATTGATAAAGTTGTATTTTTTTTATGTTTTGATGCCAAGTTTACTCTGATGAATAAATAATTTCTACCTTAATATTCACTAACCTACCTGCTATCAGTTCTAAAAGTAGTCAGGAATATCTGAGTATGCCAGTCCTTTTCCTTTTCTTGGATATTATTAAGTTATTCCTACCAGAAATGAAATGTATAATTTAAATTAATTTGGTTTTTTTTCTCAAAGTATTAATAAAAAACAAGTTACCAGAATGGTCAAAATTTAGACCTGAATAAAAATTTTATATTTCCTAATTGAAGATGCAGCAATGGCTAATTTTATAATTTTATAAGTTGAATTAGAAGAATTTTTAATTTATAAAATAATGATGTTTTATATTCAACACATGGGACCATCAGAATTAACTATTCTCAATGTCAAAATTCTCCTTTAATCTATACAATAAGGAGAATAAACTCTTCCAGAATCAATCATCCTACTCTCTTGTAAGTAAAGGTTCCTCAATTTCTCTTAGATACTCCAATTAAGAGAATAATAAAACTATAGTGAAATTATGTTACTATATTAATATACTACTTGTGGGATAAAACATGTCCTTTATTTTTCTGGCATTGTATGGCATATTATACTATACCCTACCTACACTTTAGCTTATTTTTCAAATGACAGTCATCTAATTTCTTTCACAGTGGGGAAAAACTAAACTCTTATACACACCAACCTTTTTTTTTTTT
>NW_005321105.1:0-1233 GCF_000412655.1 Myotis brandtii | reverse complement strand
GGGGGGCTGGCAGAGGCGAGGGGTGGGGAGGAGAGAATGTTTGAGGGAACTCAAGGTGCCTTGCAGCTAACGTAGTCTTTAGGTATATTGGGAACCACGTGGAGCCTGGAGAAAAAGAAGTGAGCAGTGACGGACTGTTTTGGACTAATAGAATCAACACTATGGGAAATTTGGAAAATGGAGAAAAGTCAAAACTAAACACAGATTTCTGAAATGGGGCAGAAATCCTCACATGTGCTCCGTGACGTTCCAGTTTCTTTTCTCCCTGCATTACCTGTTACGGCCTCCAAAATTGACCTCAGCTGTAGATGGAAAGCACTGAGGCAGCTGGCTTCTCAACCTTCATCTGGATGCTAAACTTTGTAGTTTTCAAATGGGAAACCAAAGACTTATCTGCAAAGGAGGCAGGTAGGACAGCTCCTGGGCTGAGGCTCTGTGTGCTCTGGCAGAAGAACCGCCCTGGGCCTTGTCTTTTGCGGAAGTATAGCAGGCGCTCCGTGTGCCTGGTAAGCACCACTGAGATTTTGCCAGTTGCCCTTTATTCTAGGAGTTATGTTTTTTCTTGTGCTCATTTTATCAGCAATGGACTGTGCTATGAGTCTTTCCCTTCACCAAGGGAGGCATGAGGGACTTAATTTCCTCCCTCAAGGACTAGTGTGAATAGGATGCCTCTCAAGCTGCAAAGAACACATTTCTCAGTAGGTGCAAAGATGCAAAGAAAGCTATTGGGGACTGCGATCTAATATTAGCCCCTAGGTCACAGTCAAGAGAGTGAATAGTGCATACTTTCTTTTAAATGTTGGCCATGCAGGTTGTTTGATCTATGCCTACGTATCTCTATTGGCAAGATGAAGACTCTTAGCAAATCTAACAAGGATCCAAATCCATGGAGGTTTCTCAGCCAAACTACTCACTAAAATAGGAGCTTGTAATTAAAAAAAAGGTTTTAACTTGACACCATTCCTTCTACTCAGGAGACTACCCGACTAGTTCAAGTACTGAAAAGAACATGCGCCCAGAGAGACAGTGTGGGTAGTGATTGAGAGCAGACACTGATGTCAATTCCCTGCGTTTGAATCCAGCTCCACCACTTACTAGCTGTGTGGACAAGTCATGTAGCCTCTTGGTGCCTCAGTTTCCTTATCTGTAAAATAAGGCAAACAATAGTATCTACTACCTAGACTTGTTATGAGGATAAATATTTGAGTGTCGTGCTAATATTCTAGTGTATTC
>NW_005321104.1:0-1232 GCF_000412655.1 Myotis brandtii | reverse complement strand
TTTTTTTTTAACATTAATTTTAAGGGAAGTAGAATGAGAATTGAGTTTTACTAGTTTATTCTGTATCTTCCAATTGAATATATTACAAATTTAATTGTTCCATTTAGAAAATATCTATAAATAGCTTCTCACTCTGAAAACAAATTCATTTATGCAAATCTCTGAGTTGGTCATAGAATAATCTTTTAGTTAGTGACCAATATATGGTGATATTTCTCCTATGGCATAATACATGGTTCAAATATCAATGGGTGTGACCCACCCAATCAAAGCTCTTACCCAGTAACATGCTTTACTAATAATCATAAGATTACAAGCAATTAAAAGTCATAGGTGAAGAAGAATAGGTTTGTTATATCTTATGTGGCTCCCTAGGTCATTTCTTCCAGCCTCAGGCATATTATCTCTGGCCTAGAGAAAATAAGTGATGTTTCCAATGAGTTTGCAAGTCATTTAACATAGCAGGGAATGTTTAGGGTATATAATATCTCTGTTTTCTACTCCATAGAATACTAAAGCCTCTGTGTCATTTTTAAGAAGTCATGACTTAGGGATTCACAAGTTGGTTTACCATAAGCAATTCTAAACAGAGACAGGGACATCCCTCTAAAAGTATTCCACAAATAAAGATTCTCTTCCTAGCCAATGACATTAGTTTATTTGGTAGGAGAACCAGATATGAGCTTGTTTGTAAGTCAACTGACCAAATTGCCTGTCTTGTATCTTTCCATGAAGTATTCCCCTTGATTACTGAAACCAACAGAGAAATTGATCACAAACCAACTACCCTACTCCCTCCCCCAAGTGGAAATGAGAGTGGCTCCTTTCACTATTATAGGGGGAAGCCAAAAATAGGGTTGCAGTTGTAATACAAACAAATAACACAATTATTAATAAATAATAACATAAGAATAAACTTTGTACTTTGTGCACACACAACGGTAAACCTACTTTTGCTGATCCCTACACTTGATGACCTACTTGTAGAACTTTTGATTCCGATCCCTGCAATTTTGTACTTTGCTGGCTTAGAGGTAATAATTCCCAAGAATTAAGATAATAAAAATGCCTCCATCAGGAGGTACACAATTATTTTATTTAAATTGGAAGCTGAGACTGATACCTCACTTCTTTTAGGGGGTTATAGTACTGGCTGATGTGATATACCTTGATTTAGAAATGGGCAAATGACCTGAATAGAAATTTGTCCAAAGAAGACAAATGGCCAACAG
>NW_005321103.1:0-1232 GCF_000412655.1 Myotis brandtii | reverse complement strand
CAATATTTAATACTTAACCAATGCTTCAGTTGTATAATATGCCAAACTAGTGAAAGAAAATACACAAACTTCTAGAATTTGGTACCAAAAAAACATTTAACTACAATTTAGAAAGTTAAAGGCAATATATTTTTTTAATATACCACAGAGTTTGCTTCACTGATCTCATGAGAGAAAGCTCAGTGTTTTGTGGTCAGCCTAGTGGGTTCGAAGCAAGACAAAAATGGGTTCTTTGTAGATATCTACTAAACACTTACACAAAGATGTATCTGTACATTTATTTAATAAATCAATGATAGCAATGAGTGTTCATAGAGTCTGAACCAGCTACTCTGTTGCCAAGCAACTAGTATGCTCAAAACATTATAAGTTTACAGGCATTTATCTCAGCTCTATTATTTATCCAGAAATAAAAATATTCTGAGATGAGTATTTGAATATAATATTTTCAATTATAGGAGAAAGTAAATCATAGTGGAAATGTCAATAATAAACTACTTAAAACTTCAAATGAAAGAAAAGATATTTAAATAGTTAAATACATATGCAATTTGGATTCAGCAATACATCTCTGTGTGTATATATTTCAAAGCTATTTTGATCTTTCTTCTCTCCTCCCTATATGTTATTTATTTTAACAACCATTTATATGGCACTTTCTATGTGACAGGCACGATTCAACGTACTTTGCCAACATTAACTATATGAGTTCTATTCACCTCTTAGTTCAATTATTCTACTATGTCTCTTTTATTCATGATTATAAAAGCTAATAATATGTTTAAGGCATAATCTTCAATTCAACAATAAGTATATCATGGAATGCACTTGATGTAATATTCTTCGCTATACTGTAACCTATTTATTGTCGGTATCTGTAAAATTTCTGTGTGGAAAGTTGACCTTGCTTAGGCAGTCCCCAAGGACTTACTTAAGTAGAATGCCAAGTCTGTGCTTGTACTTCCTCTAGTCCTTCCCTTGACTATAGTTTTTTACTATTGCCTATTAGCCAGACCCCTAAATTGCATGCAGCATATCAAATAAATGTATCATATCAGTACTTCCCAATGCTCAACCCCCAGAACACACTAGTTGAGGGATTCTCTGATAAACAAACAAAACAATTTAGATATGGCATCATATTAGCAATAAATGTATAAGCTATTCTGTTAGAATATGCAATCTAAATGCCAGGAGAAATCTGGCTGTTCCAAACATATTTGACTATAAAA
>NW_005321102.1:0-1232 GCF_000412655.1 Myotis brandtii | reverse complement strand
CCTCCAGCTCTAGGACTGGGCAGCAAGGACAATATCTGATGTGTTTATTATGGCTGAAGACTTGAGTACGTGGAGAAAACCTCTTCTCTTTAGTGCAAATCACATACCTGGAAAAACATCATAGGGGACCTCAGAATCCCTTAGTGTGGGGCTCCTTCAGAAATGTGGGTGAGAATACAGATTCATAGGAGGCCACAGTTAAGACCAAAAAGGAGATTGAAAGCATAGAAGAAAAATACGTCTAAGTAACCAAAAGGGGCAACAATTTGAAATCTTTATCGAGTGCAGTTCCTAAAACCGCCATCGTGGTAGCTTAGGTTTTCGACATCCCCCACAGTGTGTGGCCTTTGTCATTCCTAAATTATAGCTCCTATTGCCAGAGCTCTTACTATGCACTGGAAAGCGCAAGCAGGTGCCTTCCTCTTCTCCCATATTTCAATGAAACCCAGGTAAACAGCCCATAAATTGCCTACTATACCTGTCAGAACAGGTCTTTGCCAGTATAATCTGTGATTAGCCTTGTGTTGAAAATTTTAAGTCTCTAGTATTACAGGCAAGTCCCAAATTATAAATCAATTTTATTGCAAAATTTACTTGGTGACCTTATTGTTTGGAAATGTCTTTTCACACCAAAGGAATGTTATAAATGCTTTAACCCGCTTTCCTGGGCACTGGGCCCACTCAGTCTGACATTTATCCTTGGCAGTTTCTCTGTAACAATCGAGGCTGTGATTCATATGCCGGCACACCTCCAGGGGAACACACACTGCACATGGGAAATTCTGCTGATTCCCAAGCTCAAGAGATACTGGGGAGGATGCAAGCTCAAGAGATACTGGGGAGAAAGTAAGAGTATGAGTATGTTGTTTCACTGAACTGCTGGGTCTCAATCCTGTCTGGGTATCAAAATCACCCCTCACATTTTTCAATGGAGGAAACCAGACCGGGCAGGGTAGGTCTCAGGTGCAGGGGCTGCCCAGGTGCTGACCAGCACCGTAGTAATCTCCATTCTCTACTCTCATGCTCACTGTTGATGTCACCAAGTGCTGCAAGAGCAGACAGAAGCACCAGGTGGCTCTGGCACCTAAAGTCCATCCTGAAGGTGACTTAAAGACCCTCTCCTTGCTAGTTTGTGGAATCTGTCACCTCCCCAGACTGGCACACCCTTACCTACAACCTTACCTTCAGTTGGTGTGTCTACTCTCACTCAGATTCTCATGAAAGTGACATCT
>NW_005321101.1:0-1232 GCF_000412655.1 Myotis brandtii | reverse complement strand
CCTACTGAAGGGCATCTTGGTTGCTTCCAAGTTTGAGCAATTATGACGAAAGCTGTTATAAATATTCATGTGCAAGTTTTCGTGTGAACATAAGTTTTTACCTCCTTTGGCTAAATACCAAGAAGCATGATTGCTGGATTCTATGATAAGAGTATGTTGTTTTGTAAGAAACTGTCAAATTCTCTTCCAAAGCGTAGCATTTTGAATTACCACAGCAATGAAAGAGAGTTCCTTTTACTTCACATCCTCACCAACTTTTGGTAGTATTAATGTTCCAGACACTGGCCGTTCTAATGGGCATGTAGTGATATCTCTCAATCTACTTTTTTTACTATTACTCTGAGTCAATAATTCTAAATAATATCTGTGATAAAATACTCCTCCCCATAAAAAAATATTTTATTGGTCTAAGTTCTAAACAATTGTTCCTATTATGCTAGCATTTAAAAATATATAGCATTTTTAGTAAACAATGTGTTCTACATGGAAGATAATCTAACCTAAACACATTAGTTCTGTGTTTTTAATGTTCAGAATTGTTTAAACTCGCTTCAGGCACAGTTCATCTTTAAGCCTTCTGTCACTAAAAATTTCTACACTTCAAAAGTAGATTCAAAATAATGATAACAGTGATTATAAAGACTGAGATAGAGAACTTGAGTTACTTTAATTTTGTCATTCTTGGAATTTTTATTTGTATTTAATTTTTTTCTGCTGAAAAACTGACAGAATCGATTTAAAAGAAAAAGACATGCATTATGGCTATATCTGAATTGTATTATGAAAATAAATTTTTTATGAGTCCGGCAAGCTGATCCTGGAGTTTAAGACTTTTCTTAATAATTTGAATGTCTATTGCTTTGTGTGACAGAGACTTTTGAATTTAAAATTAATAAAAGGTGTTTGTTAACTATCAGAGAAGACAGGTTTAGATGAACAAATCTGGCTGCATTGCCTGCTAAACAAGAATATGTGAAAAAGATCAACTTTCAATGACCTCATTTACTAATTTGCAGAAGGTGTAAGAACAGTAAGTGTCACATTATTTATTACTATGTTCACTATGTAAGTATACATTTCACCCTTTTTCTATAGCCATAAACTAATGTACTTAATTGTTAATTATTACTTTTTCTATTTTTTTCTTAATCTTTAGCTGAGGATATGGTTTTATTGAATATATATAGAGAGAAAGGTTCAGGGAGAGAGAGAGAGAGAGAGAGAGAGAGAGA
>NW_005321100.1:0-1232 GCF_000412655.1 Myotis brandtii | reverse complement strand
AGAATTACAGAGGAATTCATTTGGCCTCATGTGCTCTAGCATACATTCTGCTATTTGTCCCTTAGTGTGTGGTATTGTCCAGGGCAACCATCCTCCATCCTCATCTTCTTTATTCTATATACAGTCTCATGATCATTATACCTAAATGCCTAGCATTGATGATCTACATAATGGTTCTACAGCCTACAACTTTTCGAATCTGATTGATTGTCCCACAGCTGTGTCGAAGCGATCATCTCTAAACCTGAGCTTCTCATCTTCCTCATCCACACATACCCTTTCTGTTTATATTAGTCTCAGTGATTGTACAACCATTCCTGCAGAGGTCAAGCTGGAAATATGGGATTCATTCTCCTCACATCTACCTCCTCTTTAATATATTTCCCCTATTTATCTGCTCCTCTTTATTCTAAGCCACTCACTGGTTTCAACCTGGGGGACAGTATTTATCTTCTCTGCTTCCATTTTGGCCTCACTTCAGTCCATTTTCACAATCCAGCCAGAAGAAACTTTCTGAAATGTAAATCTAATTGTGTTCTTCATTTAAAGTCCTTCAATAGTTCCCAATAGGTTCGGGGATTAAAAAAACAAACAAACAAAAACCAAACACCTTATCTTAGCTACCAGACTGTTTATTAGGCCCTGACTTCACCGACTTCATCTCTAGACTTGCCCACAAGTTCAGCATTCACTCTAGCCAGATAAAAAAATTTTTTTTTTCACTTTCCTGATCCCAACAGACTATTATGTGGTATAAAATTTTGCCTCAAATGTCCTTTCTCCGTGTCTTCAGCTCTTATTTGACCTTCAAGACTCAGGCCAAGAAAAAATTCATCTCTGGTTTATTTTAAAGTCCTCTGTGCTCATGTAACACCCCTTATGACTTGTACTATAATTTTCAGTATATTTGTTTTTCCCCACCATTGGCTGCTAGGTAAGTTTTATCTCTTGGTTAAGAAAAGAGGCATGCTTAGAGTTCCTTAGGATGATAAGAACACCATGGGAATATTGGAGGACAAAAATACTTCGGTGGTTGTGTACATAGTCCTACTGGAGAACTGAAGTGCCATTTATCATCATTTAGGTTACAGTAACTCTGGATGTTCTGTAGTTGCTCTTGTGAATTAATAAGTTTCTAGCCTGCCTTGCTTGTGATTCAGCAGCAGCCCTGTCTTTGCTTCTCTATCTTGCCTGCTTATTTTTTAAAAAGATATATTTTTATTGATTTCAGA
>NW_005321099.1:0-1232 GCF_000412655.1 Myotis brandtii | reverse complement strand
TTAAAGTCAAGCCATCCAGACTTTTATAAAAATTAGATCCCAGGTCTTTTCTTCTTTCCCTTCCATCCCCCAACCCCTGTTCCCCTCTTACTCCTTCCTAGTGTTTTTCCAGTCTCTTTGGTCTTGAATCGCAAACTTCCTGTTTGGCTAAGCACACTCATGCATAATCTATATGCCCTGAAAATTGGATCATGCCCATAGAGAATTGGGCATGTTGCCTAGTACATAAAACACGTGCAGTGAATGATAAGAGTAGTCATAGGCTCTCTTAATACTATTATTTACCTTAATTCAAGAACCATAATTAGTAGGTAATCTTCTATTTCACAAATGAGGAACCTGAGGCTCTCAGATATTAATTAACATGCCTAAGGTCACACAGCTACTATGGAACGCAAGTTGTGGTTTAACTCCAATACCAGGGCTTTCATTATTAGCTTTACAACTAGTAAGAGGAATCTACATCGAAGTATGACCATTAATAGATTGATTACTCCTGGAATATTTGAAGATTGATTTTTCAGGAAGACTTCTTTGTATGTCTTGTGTGTATTCAGGACCAGAAGCTTGCTGAACTAGTGCAAATATTCTAATTAATGCAGAGTTTTAAGGAATAAACAAATAAACAATCATTGAAACAAGCTCCACATTTTATTTCCTGTACTGAACTAACTGTAGTAGTCTTTCTGTCTAATTTTGCATAAATGCTTTTCTTGATTATAGGCTAGTAATTCCATTTTTAAAATTTCAAATGCAGCAGTACTCAAAGTTTTGTTGTTTCTTCAATGCTCCAAGCTGACTAGTTTAAAAATATAGCACAGCTGAAATTAGCAGTGACTTTCTTATTTTGCCTCCCAAAATGGTAAGACTCTGTTAATTCAAGGAAACCTTATTATTTAGTTTAGAAATGATTGCATTTAGAAGTTTTGAAAGATTAGTTTTTATTCAGTTGTGAAATAGTCTGCTGACAAGTGAGGCTCTTTAGTGGCAATAATTTCACGGGGAAATGATTTACACTGGACAAGATTAATTCCTTTGCCATTCCTGTTGCTGGCAACCTCTCTATAAGAAATCTTATACTTCTGGACAATTCCATGTGATTCATTTCCTCGTTAAAAGGTTAAAAATATCATTGCATAAAGTGTAAGGGGAAAAGAACCACTTAACCAAAAATGTTAGTTAAGAAGGAAATTTAGCCCTGACCGGTTTGGCTCGGTGGATGGAGCGTCAGC
>NW_005321098.1:0-1232 GCF_000412655.1 Myotis brandtii | reverse complement strand
ATCCTGCCAGTTTTTGGATTTTTTGAAGTATCCATCATCAATAACAGCTGACAGCTCCAGCATGCATGACCAGTAAGAGTCCCAGGTTGAAGATCGGAGTTCAACCAGAGAGAAAGCTGTGTTCTTTTTCATAGAGTCCCAAATCCAGGGCTGCATTTCCAGCAGCCATTTTATTCTGTCCCTGCTTCCAAGCCCGGCTGCCTCTAACCCATTTCAAAGCGGTAATTTGTCTCCACAATCTTGGGGAATGATCCTCCGCTTCCTCCCGCTATAATTTATTCTAATCACATTGGCTTGTTTGGGTTCTCTGCTGCTAAGCAACACTTACTGAACTCTTTCTCTTTGCTCTATTTTGTTCTTTTTTCTATCCAGCGCAGTACAAGAAGCTCCTTTTGAACCAAGCATGGCACAGTTCACAAAAGCAGGTAACAAAAGAGAACGAGAGAACGTGGAGGGGAGTGAGAGGGTCCCAGCCCCACACTTTGGGAAACTCTAAACATAATCCAATAAATGTGCCAGAGGCACTTCCCACACCCCCACCTAGCAGGACATACTAAACACACAGGAGGACTTCATACCATGAGGTCTTCAGTTGGCTGCCCATTGGCAACAGCTATCCAGGCGGCACGCAGCTGAGAGAGGAGGGGCAGGAAGGCAGTTCTGTTTGGGTGAGAGGAGGCTTGGCAGGTGCTCAGACATGCAAGCTCAGCCCATTGCCAGCTGCACTGTCACGGTGGCGATGCTGAGCCCAGCCTTAGCCTCTCGCCCCATCTTCTCTGCGTTTCTCCTCTCCTGTCCCTGGCCTTGTGTGAGCAGGGGGGATGGGACAGGGCAGGCACCTGGCCCTGGAATTTGTGTGGTAGAATGTGATGTAAAGGTTATTTCATGAGTTTGTAGGAAAGCTTTGAGACCAGGAACTGTTATGGCCTCAACTCAAACGCTGCAAGGCAGTCATTTTACTTCTGGTTCTGTCCATACTCTGAGCCAGCCACTGGAGGAGGCTGTACTCACTGTGCAGCTCTCCAACCAGCAGGTGAGCTGAGTGCAACCCTCCTTCCAGAGCACCAATGGGGCTGCTTTCTTGTGGAAAGACACCGCTGGGAGGTCATATTTGTTCTGATACTTATTTTCTCTAAAGCACTTAGAAAGTCAGCACCAGGAGCCACCTAAGGGCACTCACTCACAATGTTTTTGTAACTGGTCAGATGGGTTTGCATCTTCCCCGGGACTAA
>NW_005321097.1:0-1232 GCF_000412655.1 Myotis brandtii | reverse complement strand
TCTCTCTCTCTCTCTCTCTCTCTCTCTCCTTTCTCCTGCCCTGTTCTTTCTATCTCTTCCTCCCAGATGCTGTTCTTCCATCTCTTAAGGCCATGAGAGATTTCAGGAGACTGTAACACAAGGGACTCTGAGCTGAGACTGGTCCTCAGATCAGATCAGGAACGGCTCATTGCCTTCCTCCAGATAATCCACTCGGACAGATGGTGACAGCCTGGAAATATTCCCCAAACTGCCCAGTTCCGGAGAAAGGGAAGGAGGGCCAGGCCGGGACCTGCTCATCATCCTCAGGCCCCTGGGACTCCCTGCGTGCAATACGCTCCAGCAGTGACAAAACGCAGGCCCCGCCTTCCAGGCCTGTGGGCCCAGGTCCCCGCGTGGCAGGTGTGGTGACGGGTGGTGGGGCCCCTGAAGCCGGATCCGGGCGCCTGCTGACCTCACCTGCTCTCCCAGTGGGACCTGGTGGCTGGCTTCATGTCCTGACTTCCTTCTGCTACCAGCTTTCCCCACAGAGTGCTGTCTAGCACTTACTATTTCTACATGCAAATGTATTAAAATTGATCTGACTTTGAGAATTATCTAGGAATTTCTCAGCCCCTCTTGGGAACATTGGCTGTATCCAGGGGGGCGGGGGGTGGGCTGCAGACAGAACGGAAACCCTGCTGAGGCAGACAGGTGGCATCTGCCAGCTTCAGAGCTGCTGCCAATGCTGCCAGCAGTGGGGTGCAGGCCCTGGAGTGGGAAGGGGCTCTGAGTGAGGACAAGCTGCCACCTGAGGTGAGAGCCAGCAGGCAGAGGGGGCAGGGGCAGGGCTCAGCCTATGGCTGCTGCAGCTTTGTCTGTGGTCAATGTCATGGTCAGGCAGAGTCCACTCTCTAAGGCAACTCATGGAGTCACACCGATCCCTAGAAGAATCCTCTCCTGGCCCAGCCTCATCACCCCCCTGTTTTCCCACCAAGACGGGGCCCAGGCCATTCCAGGTGAGGCTCACACCACATGGGCCTGGAGGCTACAGGGGTGTGAGCAGGGTCTGTCACTTTTCAGTGACTGGGGAAGGGATTTGAGCCTCCAATGGGGAGTTTACTAGATGGACTCTGAGGTCTCACTCAGCCCAACTTTCGGAGAATCTGTGACCGGAAGGATCACAGACAAGGGGGCGGAAAGACACAGAGCAGACCATGAGTTCGTATAAAGCGGAGTCTTGGTACATTAACACACCTCCATGGGTTTGGGTT
>NW_005321096.1:0-1232 GCF_000412655.1 Myotis brandtii | reverse complement strand
ATAATTGGAGTGGAAGTGAAAATGACAATCAAAATGTTGAATTTAGAAAACATGGGACAAAAATGAAGTTTAAAGATACTGAATTACAGCCTGGGAGAGAGATGAATTACAGATGGAGAGACAACAGCTGACTGTGAGTACAGGTGAGGCTTACCAAGGGAGAAGAAAAGATGGTTTAGGACTGAGTCCTGAGGAAATCCCACATTTATAGGACAACAGAGAAAAGAGAACAGAGACATCCTTTTCCCCTCTGATTTGAATTTTCCTTTGAAGCCAGTCTGTGCTGTTGTGCAGAGGAGGAGAGAAGGACAAAAAGGTTTGTTGGAAGAGAATAAAATCCAATATGACTTCATTTTTCACTTCTCAGCTACCAACTGGTAGGACAATTTGAAATCATTAATTTGGCCAGATGGTTAATGTTGTTTAACAGTACAATTAACTAATAAATAATTGTAAAGCACTCTGTAAATATAAAGTACTACATAAATGTTTAATAATAACATTAAATCAGGACACTTATTTCAAGTTACATTTTATATGTTTATTGGTGTATCAGGAGAAATGCCAATAATATGATTGAATGCCATCATTATAGAATGTATTTGAAAACTACAATGAAGAGATTGTGGGAAAACAAAAGTAGTCATGGCCATGCTAGGCTGAACAGAATGAACTATTGTGAAATGAAAGAAAGAAAAGAGGGAATGACAACATGATCATAGAAATGCATAATAATTAGCATTTTCATTTTACCCACATAATTTATAAGAAAATTTGTCAGATAAAACGATGTGAAGGGCACAGAGCAGGAGAAGGAAAATCAAGGCAGGAGCTCTGGGGAAGCCAGTTAATACAAGTAACTTGAGTCTCATAATTATCAACATTTCATGAATTCAGAGCTTACCTAGTCTTTACAATAATGCATTAGACATATACTGTTAACATCCCCTATTCTACATATGAGAAAACTGAGGTACAGAGAGGTTAAGAAACTTGCCCAATATCACACAGTTAAAGGCTGTTAGGATTCTGCAAACAGTTTTACTTCCCTAATAAGTAGGACAGGTGCAGCCTGTGTGCCCCTTTCTCCATTTTCCTGCCTCAAAACAAGGACATGATGCTGAAGTCCCAATAACCATCTTGGAACCATGAGATTCACAGAGACGTCAGACTTGCTATGTAACCCATGCTGGCACCTCTGGATTTCTTGTTATATGAGAAAAATAACTCCC
>NW_005321095.1:0-1232 GCF_000412655.1 Myotis brandtii | reverse complement strand
AGACTAATATGGCATTGAATCTATAGGTCCGCTTAAGGAGAATGCACGCCTTCAAAACATTAAACCTTTAAATTAATGGTCATGGTATGTCTCTTCATTTATTAGGTTGCTCATAATTTCGCTCTGCAATATGGTTTTATTTTCAATGTAGTGATCTTCCACAGTTTTCAATACATTTAATCCCAATTATTTTATATTTTGATTCTGATTATAAGTAATACTTTAAAATTCATTTCCCAAATGTTTTATTGCTAGGATTTAGAAATGCACTCATGTATACATTAAATTTGTATCCTGCAAAATTCCCTAACTCATCTATTAGTTCTGGTAGCTTATTCAAAAATTCCTTAAAATTTTCTGTTTAATATCATGTCCTCAGTGAACAAAAATACTTTTGTTATTTAAACCCATTAAGTAGTATTTGAAAAGATAAATTTCCCTTTAAGGGCTATATTAGCTATATCCCACAATTTTTATAGGTTGTATTTTTGTCAATATTTCACTGAATTTTTTTTATTTGTCTTGTAATGAGTTGCCTACTTTGAAAATATTTGTATATTTTCTAGATATCTTGTTGTTTTATTTTTAACTTCTGATTTAATTCCATTATAGCCAGGAAACATAGCTTGTATTGCTGCAGTCCTTTGAAATCCACAGATTTTTCTTGGTGGTTCGGTATTGAGTGTGTCAGTGACTGTTCCAAGGGCACTTGAGATGAACGTGTGTCCTGCAGTTATTGGATTCAATTCTCTTTCAGTGTCAATCATGTCAGATTCACTCAGGATGCTGTTCAAATCACCCCTCATTTTTACTGAAATATGTGTAATTTTCATATTAATTACTGAAAGAAAAATATTTAAATATTCAACTATGAGTAAGTTTTAGAGTATTCCCATATTCTTCAATTATGATTAACTTTTAGTGTATTTTCCCCATATTTCTGTCACATTTTTTATCACGCGCTTTGAATCTCTGTTGGTAACTGCATACACAGGCAAGATTTCCACCTTTGGGTCAATTAACACCTATCATCGTGGAGTGATCTACTTTATCTCTGGAATAACTTTTTGTCTTAAATTTTATTTTGCTCTGATATAAACATAGCCACACCAGCTTCCATGTGCATATTATTTAATCATTTCAATCCATTTTCTTTCAACCTATATGTCTTTATTTCTTGAATGTGTCTGTTGTTAACAACATTGAACCATCTCCCGTCTAACAACTGCTGC
>NW_005321094.1:0-1232 GCF_000412655.1 Myotis brandtii | reverse complement strand
TCAGTGTTTGAGAAAAGCAGCCAATGGCTGCAGGGTGTGGCTCTTTGAATGGAAGGGCAATACTGCCATTGATTTGTGTGACTGAAGCTATGATTCACCCTGGCCTAAGAGCCGGCCCTGCTCACTTGTGATGAGGCAATTGCACAACTAGGGACTTATTATGACTGTGCATTGGCAAGTCCTTCCTTCAGTCATGCGTGAGGCAAGGTGGCAAGTCCAGTTTGGAGTTTTCACAGGGGCTATGAGGCAGCTCCTGATCCCCTCTCTGGAGTAGTGCTGGTGTAAAAACATAGAGAACATGTTTTATATTAACCACAAGCACTAGGATTCCATTTAGGGAGGAAAATATATGGAAAATCCAGTGTTTGGTCAGTGTGTGGGACCCAAGGACTTCAGAAATAAGGCCCAAGAGCCTCTGCTTGGATGCAGAGAGGACTTAGTGGCCCGAGGCAGAAAGAAGATGAACAAGAGAATACATGGGCAAGATTAGAGGGGGAAATGGATTTTGAGGCTGCCAAAAACTGCTTTGGAGAGGAAATATAGACCACGTTGTTCTGCGATGTGCCATTCGGCACCCGTGTTTTATTAAGTGTAAAGTGCAATGCTAATATGCACCAACAGGGAGATTTGTAAGAATAGAGATTTAGCTCATTTTGGAAAATCTGTTCACTTGAGTCAGGTAACAGTCCACTGTGGTCAAGGGTCAGGGTGATGAACATGGATACCAGACCCTAGTCCTCTGAATCAGTGAACCAATGCCAGTGAGGAGACCTAAACAAATAAGAACTACATCCAGGGCCAGAAGGTGCAGTAGACCTACCCTTCCTTCCCAGGATTTAAAGGACTGGGAGCTCCTTCCACGAAATTCCCCATTTACTGTCTCAGGTCAAGTGAAATGGACATAGCATCTGCTTCCTAGTTTTGCTAGGAGAATCTCTTCTCATTTAATCAACTCTCCCTGCTTAATTGTATCTATATCCATTGTGTCTTCTACCATCTCTATGCATATCCTCCAAAATAGCACTGCCTTTCTGGAAAGGACAATGGGAGCACTAGGTTGCACATTTCTGCTTACTCTGAAGTTCTGTGAGCAGCTGATAAAGGAGTGTTAAAAACAAAGGCATAAGATGGCCTCCAGGCATGCTGTAGTACTGCTTGTTCTAAGCCTTGTGCTGTCAAGCCCCTAAAGTCTTAGTTTTTTTGTTTGTTTGTTTGTTTTTAATATATTTTTT
>NW_005321093.1:0-1232 GCF_000412655.1 Myotis brandtii | reverse complement strand
CATGGACTGGGGGCAACAGAGGAAACAGCAGCTGCTCAGTGCCTTAGCCTAATCATAAGGGTGACTGCTACACCTGCCCCCTTTTCTGCTCTGCTAACATTCTTGGTTTTATCTTCAGAATCTTTTAACCTCTTGTGGAAAAAAATAATTTCTAGGCCCGAGATGTAGCCCAGGGTGCCATGTCAGCAAACAGAACTTCCATGTTTCTACAAATGCTCTGCTGGGCCAAACAGTAGATCCAACCAGCCAACCCCTAAATGCTAAGCCAACGCTGGACTCTATACTCGCTTCCTTGTTCCTTGAACTTTCTAAATAAGGTCAGATATGCAACCCCAGTCAATCATGCTCTGTTTTGAACGTGATGCTTCTGACATTGTAAAACCAGCTCTTCCCCTGATCCCTGGGGAACTGTGCTCCATCCACTGCTCGTGAGGCCCTCTGTGCCTATGACCCATTGATTGATTTGCCTTGAATAAAGGGCATCAAGGCATGTTTAATCTGTACTCTTCTAGGCTCTCATAAAAGAAAATCTTAATTTGCATAACTGTTGTGATAAAACCCAGAGTTGATGGCTGAATATGAAAATGTGGCCTATTCCATTAAAATTTGAATGTGCAAAGAAAGAGTGCTAGCAGAAGTGTACCTATAAAAAGGCTTCCTACCAAATCATTAGCTTTACTTTTGTGGACTCAATTTCGCAGAAAAGGAAAACAACAACATTTTTTTATGATATAACACCCATAATCCTGCATGTAAGCAGCAAAATAGGTTATTGGTAACCTACATCTCCAGCTCCGTAACTGACAGTCCACTTTCAAAACAGTATTCAACTAAAAGAAAAAGCAATTGGAAAAGCTGGTCTGGATGTGGCTCTTCCAAGGTTTAAATTAAAGTTTGGCAAATAAAAGTAATTCAATATGACTAAGTTTTCAGCAACTGATATTTTTGCCTTCTTAAACAAGTTATAAAATGCTTGTTCAATTTTGTTTTTATAGTCTCAGGAAAAATTTAAGTTGAACCTTATGACTCAGTTTTTTAAATATATGTATAGATATATTTGAGCCTTAAGCCCAGAATTCTTTAGTGTGAAAAGGAACTATTTGTGCATAGGATTTTGTCTACTTGGAACTATAACTGTATTGTTTTAGAGTTATTTATAGTTCCTTAGCTAGTGAGGGGTGTATACTCTTAACTCTGAAAGTATACAGGGCTTGACAAAGACCTTCTCCCCT
>NW_005321092.1:0-1232 GCF_000412655.1 Myotis brandtii | reverse complement strand
GGCCTCCTGCACCAGCTGGTGGGAAGCAGTGGTGAGGTGGTTATTGCAGGGAAATGAAAGGGGATGTCCAGGAAATGGCCAGGCGTGCCGGCCAGGCTGGAGAAGGCTGGCTGCCACTGGGGCTGCGGTCAGCTCCCAGAAAGACTGATTCACCACGGCCTCGCTGTGAGTCATGCAGGGTCACGCTCTGCAGTGCAGTGGCACGCAGTTAGTGCCAGGGGCTTAGGCGGAGAGCGGGAGAGGGGTTAAAAGGGTGAAGTGAGCCTGCCCCTGCTGTTTGTTGTCACCATCCTCATCCAGGTAAAAGATGGGGCAGGCATTCAAGGTCTCAGCCACCCAGTCCTGGAGGCACCCCCCGCCCCCTCCTGAGACCACCCATGCTATCTTCTTTAGAGACCTGGGGTTGTGGAAGGGCATGGCCCTGGAGGCAGCAGATCTGGGTTCAGGTTCAGACTCCACCACTTGATACCTAGGAAACCTTGGGTGATTCACTTAGCTCTCTGACCTGTTTCTCTAGTTGTAAAATGCAGATAATACACCTGCCTCACCCACCTCATGAGGTTGAGTCAAGGATCAAATGTGGAGTTAATAGACCAGGAAGCATTCTCTTAGGGATGTTGTTTGGGTGGGTGTGGCCAGGGTGGTCAGTGTTCTTAAGTCACCAAGTAAGGACGTGCGTGGCCCTGGGGCTAACCTGGGATGGAGTTTTGTATGACTTAGGATGTTTTGGTGGCAAGTACAGTAATAGTAAATCCAACTCCAGTTGGCTAATAGTTGAAACATCCGGAGGCAGAGCTGGCCCCAGGAGCAGTGTGATCAGGGTTCTGGTCCTGCTGCTCAGTCTCCCAGGGAATCTTATGTACTAGCTTCTACGGCTGGCTTCCTTGTAGGTAGGAAAATGGTTCTGTAGGAGTCCCAGGCCACACATTCCACCATCCCTAATAGGGATAGCTGTTTGTTTTTGTTTTTTGTTTTTTTTTTTATCATAACATGTCTAGGGCTTCTCTCTTTGGTCTATTTCAGGCCACATGCTTGGCTCTGAATCAATCAGCACAGCTAGGACAAGCCATGTTGATTGCTTAGACCTGGGTTATTACCAAACCTTAACAAATTACGGAAGCAGAGAGGCGGACTAAAATGATTGGCTTAGGCCAGTCAGGGCTTGGACCTGGAGGTAGGAGGGGGTCAAATCCATGCAAGCTTTTTGTCTGCCACAGTTAGGAAACGGGAAA
>NW_005321091.1:0-1232 GCF_000412655.1 Myotis brandtii | reverse complement strand
ATTTTTGTTTGTTTTGAAGACTAGCAAAGACTGGAAAAGCTTAAATTGGGAGAGATTAGTAACTAACACTTTAATAGTGTTTGGATTGTTGAGTTATGGTTAGTGGATGAGAGTGAGTTCATTAGCTTGAATCAAGGGTGGCCAGGAAAATCCTATTTTATTTTTAAGCCGCAGAAGAGGATGCTGTGGAAAATTGACCCAAATACAGCCAGTAAGATTGGTTGGTATAAATTAGAGAACTTCAAGCAGCTTAAGAGCTGTGTGGAAGGCAGAAGATAAAGATAAACTTCATACTTTTAAGTTTGCTAGTTTATCCTAGAACAAATTGATATTATAATCTTTAATGTTGGTATTTCTGCTCTTTTGTTCTAAATCACAATATGGTTACATTTTGAGAGATTATAGTGATGTGGTAGTTATATAAATGGATTGGACAATTTTTTTGCCTGCAATATTTATGCCCTATCATATATAGTATCTATATTTATGGTCAATACACCCTAAATAGAAAAGGTTAATAAATTGGCAAGATTTGGTACCAGAACACCAAATAAACTAAGATATTACATAAAGCACATGTTTATAAAGGATATCCTCACATTTTGGTAGCAGTATAAAATAGACAAAAATCTACATTATCTCCTTTTCCCTGAAGAAAATAGAACTTCACATTAGCTGAAGTGAAGGTTTGGTATCTTGATGGGACTCTGCTTTGTCATTGTCCTTGGTATGTTCTCTGAAGTGCACAGGAAAATTCTCTTCTGAATACAGAATGAAGTAGGTTTTAGCAAAGTCTTGTAGAATTTACTTATGTCTTCTAATCTCCAGGGTAGAATTGAAGAGTAGGAAGAACTTAGCTAAAAGAATACTTAGAGGAAATGAAATTAAAAAGCAACATCATAGGACTACTAAGGCCTCGTTTGTAGCAAATATTTGCTATGGGTGACAAATGCTTTTTCTAAATTATGATTGTGTGTCTTCTATTTTAGGACAGGATCTTCTTTGAAGCTTTAAACTTAAAAGAAAAACTATATTCAGCTAAAATTTTAGCACTGTGACCTTCGCCCAAGGATTCAGTTCAACCTTATAAATCAGAAATTTAAATGTCAAACCACCCATGATATAACTAGCTTTGGATACTGGCATTTAGAAACCCATCCTGTCTCATTCTAGACGTGGATTTTTAGCCATTTAGAGGCACATTCTAAGAAGCCTATCCAGTCTAAGAATAT
>NW_005321090.1:0-1232 GCF_000412655.1 Myotis brandtii | reverse complement strand
TTAGAGCCTTTATATGTCTGATATAAATGAGCTGGCCATATTAACAATAACTTATCAAACACTGAAGGTCACAAATCATCAGAGAGACAATACTGTACAAAAGTTTATGTAAAGAAACCATGTTTAGAAGGGTTCCAGATTCCAGGAAGAGAATCTTTCAAATTTATCAATGAGTTTTTCTGGTTTGAAATACAGGTAATTACATTTTCTTATGCTTTTACACAACTGTGGTATCAAGTACCAACATGATGCTATTCAAATTCAATTAGTATTTCAAAATCAACAACAACTCTAAGTTCTATGCCACTAGCAATGCAATTATATCCATCTATCCCCTGCCATTCAGTATTAATAGTAAGATAATAAAGTGGGTGATTATGCATTTGCTAGTTACTCCTTTTATCACTAGTCCAAACTCCTGAGGAGAACAAATTCAATAACATGTCACCAAAATGATAAAATCTTAATGAGTCATCAACTAGCTGTGAAATTGTCAGGCACAGAACAGAGTTGCTATGTTGACCATAAAAGAGGAAGTTAATTCGAAGAAAAAGATGTAATAATATGTGTGGTGTTCATTAGAACAAGTGAATACATATATCCTAATTCTGGGTCTTTATTTTCTTAATTTCAGGTGCTCTGAAACATAGGTAATATATTTTATCCTTTATCATGAGATACCTCGTGTAAAAGTGATTTAAGAAAAACATTTCCAAGCCTCTGGCTCCTTTGGGTCAGCATATAGAAGTTTGTTCTAATTAATCCAAAAGTTATCTTGTCTTAAAATGTCCTAGTTTCAAAGATATCTTGTAGATTTTTATCTTTTGTTGCCATGTAAATGGACAACCACAGGTAATAGTCACTTCCCTATTTTTATCTCCTCTAATTCACGTAGGTTAGAAATCTATTTATGCATCACCAAGAGGGGTGATAGAGTGTAGACACCATTGTAGTCTCTCCAAGTCAAGCAACTTGAGCTACCGAAAGAAAGATGAATTCCCACTTGGCATGAGGGATACAGCTGTGCCCTTATGGGACACAGCTAAGTAGTAGAGCTACAGGAGAGCCCTGATAGGAATCTTTCAGGTAACCGGTCAGCCCTGAAATGAGGCTTATAGACCAGCCTTAGAACCAGCTAGAGGTTGCCATGGACTCTGACTAGAGGAGGGTAAAAAAAATCACAATCAGTTGGGCTGCCATGTTGATTGAGAAATGTTTTCAGGCTTATTATA
>NW_005321089.1:0-1232 GCF_000412655.1 Myotis brandtii | reverse complement strand
AGAAAGTCTCATGCCCTCTCTGAGCCTCAGTTTCTTCACCTGTGAAATAGGTATGGTAACCTCATTCACATAAAAATTCAAGTAGGAAAGTATTTTGAGACGATGATAATCCCTACATAGCTTCTCCCTTTCCTTTGCCCTCGTACAAATACTACTGTTATTGAAGATTTAGCATGACCTAGTGTTTTAGTCTCACTGTATTCCTCTGCTTCAAAGAGCTCATTGCTTTCATGTTGAAAGAAAAACTACAGCTCCATTGTTAACCCAAGGATTAGTGGACAGAGCAATGGTATGGAAGAAGCACTTAAAATATAAAATAATAGCAATGGGCTGAAATTGCCCCCGACTGCCCATTGCTGCTCTCGTTTTTATAGTCCATTAAAACCTACAATCACTGTAATGTTTATGCATTACTGGGGAGATAAATTGCATAATTTTCATTTTGCAATTTAAATGTAATTATGATCTTACTAATGACTAAAACCTGAATTTGCTAGACTATCAGTTTTTCTAACCCTTGCCAAAATTATAGGTAATTACTTAAGGCTTGCAATAATTATAAGTCCATCTCTTAAATAATTAATGCGCACTTTCATGGTACAAAACAGCTAGTAATCAAACGACCTCCGCTTACACTGCAAATCCATGCAATTAGGCCTATTGTGTAGGTCTGTGGAAATATACCCATTTGTAAGCGTCCTTTAAAGTTGGCAAGCTGAAACAGTGTTACTGTATTTTATCGCATCAAATAAAAGAGAATTCCCCTGCTGCCAGAAGGCTAGGAAAAGAAAGCGATCCACAAAATGATAGTAAATTCAATATGAATCTGCACAGTACGATTGTGGCTGGTAGGAGCTGGGCTGAGGAGGGGGAGGAAAATGAGCAGTGCTTTCTGAGCTAGACTTGGAGAAATGGGAAACGATCTAGTTTTTGCAGAGGAACTAAGTGTGGGGACCTGGGGGTTTATCACCTGCCTTTGGGTCTTTCTTTTTTCTTTAGAGGACATGCCAATCCCATCATAACAAACATAGAACACTATGCTGGGCTTTGAAAGCACAGGGATGAATAAGGTGAGGGTTTTGTCCTTGATGAATTAACCCACTAAGGTGTTTTATGGCATAGGCAAACAGAAAATTAGAATATACTCTGATAAGTACTCTCATTTTCCACAAAGTACTGGTAGATATGAGAGTGCAGAGCCAGGAATAGTGTTTTTCACTATTTATTATTCT
>NW_005321088.1:0-1232 GCF_000412655.1 Myotis brandtii | reverse complement strand
GAAGGTACCGAGTCCAAGCTTTCTCCGGCGTATGTGTGCAGGAGCTTCTGAGGAGAATTCCGTGGAGCTGGTGACCCGTGGAACCTCTTTGTGAGATGATGCCCGCGGCCCCGTGGAGTGCTGTCAGGTGGAGCCCTTCAGTTTGCCTGGAATGTTACCTTCCACATTGCTTCCAGGTCATTCAGGCTCTGACACCCCTGTTTTCCATTTCAGTTTCCTGGAGAACCGGGGGACTTGCCTCCTGAGTGAGGTGAGAACGCCCCTGCATTATGAGGGGGGAGGGGAGGAGATTTCTATTTCTCTCTCAGAGGGTAACTCTGACCCTTTCTAAGCACATGCCTGCCATCTTGTGGTTGGACCTGATTTCCCAGGCAGGCGTTTTGTTTGTTTTGTTTTTTAAAGTAAAACAAGATTTTTTTTTGAGACTGATGTTGCTTCAAAGCCCAAACCACCTGAGGCGGCCACTCCAGCTGCTCTCTGCCCTCCTCAGCAGGGCCGAGCTCCCTCTGAAACCTGTAGGAGACGCCCCGCCTTTGCACTGGTCTTCATAAGGCTAGACCAGTGCTGTTTGGCCTGGTCTGTTTCTTCTCGCAGGTGTCTCTGACCCCACTGATGACCCTAGGACATCACACTCCCTGGGTCCTTTGCCCTACGCTTAGTTCCTTTGTAAGTCATCTTTTCTGGTCTCGGTTTATGGACCCAACCTGTAACTATCAATCAATGAGCTCAGTGGCTTTCTAACTTCGTCGACCAAGGTCTACAGTGAGTTTGCTTTTGGTCTTGAACCAATACACCCATATAGAAATATTTTTAACACCATTAGGTATCATGGAACAATATTTACTTCTACAGAATGCCACACACTCAACTTCCTATTCTATCTTATTCTTTTCAAGTCTCGCCTCGGCTATTTCACTTTTAGATGTGGTTCGCAACCATTGGATTGATTTCACCACCCGTGAATAGGCTGCAACTCGCATTTTGAGCAAAGTGACCTAGATTAAGGCAGACATCTTTTGAACAGCCTCCCTGCATCTATCCTCATTTCTCCTCCATTTGTTTTCCACCCAGCAGCAAGAATAATCTTTTAAAAACCGAAATTAGATCAGGCCTCTCAAGTACACGCTTAAAGACCTCCAGGGTCTTTTCTTCTCATTCACATACATGAAACCTGTGAGTGTGACTTTGAGGATTTTGTTCTAACTCAGCTGCTGTGGTAAAAAAAAAAAAAA
>NW_005321087.1:0-1232 GCF_000412655.1 Myotis brandtii | reverse complement strand
GGAAAGGAGAAGTGAAGAAACAATAATTTTTCTGTTCTGAAGGCTAGTGCAGAACTCTAGGCATTATGGCCACTCATGCACAACTTTCAATTTGTCTACTGGCTCATTTGTTGATGTGGACAGCACCCACAACACTTCCATCTCTCCAGATCTTCTCCCTTAGCTTTTCCAAGTCCTGGTCCAGACACGTGTTACAAGACACTGGCTTCTTCTATATGTCACCAGCATCGCTGAGGCTGGAAATGAAGAGAGACAGATATGGGTTCCAGTTTGTCGTCATGGACTCTTGTTTCTCTTTGTTTCCTCCACTTCACATCCAGCTTTCCTTTCTAACTGCCAACCAGCTGACCTAAAGCTTCCCTCTCCATCTAGGAACCTGCTATTAATAGTGTGAACATTTTATTAATTTTATTGTAAAAGCACCTTTTTACAGCCAGGAAGTGATATCACAACTCTGATGTCATTTGAAAAGTTAGTGTGCATTTTATGTTTTGTGATATAACCTTTGGTTAAAAAACACATTTTTAGGGAAACGTTAGAGGAGAGAGAGAAAGTGGGAGAGTACTTGACATCATGCTCTAAGGAATGGGAGAAATAGGACAAGTGATGAGTGTCACTAGGGAGGAGTGGCCATAGTGATATGTATAAAACACAGAAATCAAATCACTGGATGCTATCTAAATTGGTATGTAATTTGCCATGTTTATATACCTAATGATATTTAACCATACATGACTCAATGACCATTTGAGAAGATGCACTTGAGAAATATAATTTAGACCAAAGTACAAGGAAAAATATGTTTTTCCTTAGAAACTCATATAACATATTTCCTTAAAAATAAAAATTATATAATCAAATTTCCATTCCTTTTGCTCTGCCACTTGGAAGGTCTAAGTCACTTTATAAAATTTATTTTTAGAAACATTTTTCTCCCTGTTCTATATTTTCCTGGTCTTTTAATGGGCAATTAATTATGTTTTTCTAATTTATTATATTCTAGAGGCCCTGTACACGAAATTTGTGCACATGGAGGGGGGTCCCTGAGCCCGGCCTGTGCCCTTTCACAGTCCAGGAGCCCTTAGGAGATGTCCAACTGAAGGCTTAGGCTCGCTTCCTGGGCCTAAGCCAGCAGTAGGACATCCTTAGAGCTGACGCAGAGGCGGGAGAGGCTCCCGCCACTACCACTGCACTAACCAGCTGTGAGCCCAGTTTCTGGCTGAGCGGTGCTC
>NW_005321086.1:0-1232 GCF_000412655.1 Myotis brandtii | reverse complement strand
CAGTCAAAGGCACATACCTGGGTTGCAGGTTCAATCCTTGGCCTTGGTCAAGGCATGCGTGGGTGACAACCAATTGATGTGTCTCCTTCACATTGATGCTTCTTTCTCTCTCTCCCTAAAATCAATAAACATATCCTCAGAGAGCGGGAGAGCAGGTGCAAGGCGGGGCAGCCTCACAGGTGCCCAGGTTTGCTGAAGGCCCAGGAACAATTTCTGCATTTTATCTCTCTTGTCTACATGTGTTAAGTGGTTTGTTCCCTGAATTGTCAATTAATTAATTATTATTTTTAAGAAATAAAATGGAAAAAATTAAAAAGGAATGAATCACTCCAGATGGAATTAGCTTTTAATGAATGAACCCTTACCATTTCACCATTAAATGAGATCACATGGACGTACAGCACAGGAAGACCATTCTTCTGATTTTTATTTTTAACCCGATTCAACCACAGCTCATTAGCTTCCTGTGGATGAAATTAGTGTCATGGTTGCTTTTCAAATTGGCCAGCTGGCAGAGGGTCTAAATAGAAAGCTAAGTATTGATGGCTATCTTGTTATGAAACATTAAGGAATGGAGAGATTTGGCTTAAGAGTTAGAAAAACAAATCTTCAAGATTCTCCGAATTGCCCCCAGGAAGTCTGCAGGGATAGTACATCTTTTCTTCCAGTAGAAAACATTGGAGCAAGGCTCCTATAAACTACCACTTACTCGAAGCCAGTACCTTTTCATCCAGGGTTTATCAAGCCCTCATTATGTGATAGGCGTAGTGCTGAGTGCTTAATGTGTATTATTTTATTTAATCCTAGAAATAACTGTATGCAGCGGGTATGATTATTATTTCCATTTTACAGATAAGGAGCCTGAAGCACAGATAGGTAAGTAAGTTACCAAAGCTCTCAGTGGTGGTACTGGGATTCAGACTCAGGATGATCTGAATTCCAAGTTCACAGTGCTGAGTCCTCTCCAAGATGGTGAAGGATGGCCCTCAGTCTTTCCATAAGATGTAGAAAGAAAACAAATAGGCACGGCTTTTAAACCATAGTTTCTTGCATGAGTTTTCACGAGTAGGTCTTCTTTTAGGATAGGCCAGTATAAACCTGTATACCAAGATGTTTCAGGAAAATGTTTTTACTACCTCACACTGCCATTTCTCCATGTTACAGTCTATTACTACAGAATAGTTCCTATCCTATTCCTTCTTCACATAAAATGTATGAAGTTTAGTGATATG
>NW_005321085.1:0-1232 GCF_000412655.1 Myotis brandtii | reverse complement strand
TTTTTTTTAAATCTTTCTTTCTCTTTATTAATATTTTGTATTTGAGAAGTCATTTTTCCCATACTTTTAATTCTTTAAATATGATTTCTTTTTTAGTGGCTTTTACTTTCTGCCAGACCTTCTTTTGTCTCCTCTATGCATTGGGCCTCATATTCGGTCAGGGATGAGTAGATAACTAGACTTTTTGTGTGCTAGATTTACTTCTTTTAATGCAATTATGTGATAGGATCAATCAGTTGGACCAGATCTTTATTTTGCTGTTTAAAACTATTAAACATTCAGCAAATGTGACTGGGGCAATTAGATATGTACACACAAAAGATGAATTTGACCAGTAATTCACACCATACAGAAATTAATTTAAAATGGATCATGGACAAGATGTAAGAGCTAAAACTATAATACACTTAGAAGAAAACCTAGGAGTAAATCTTCTTGAACTTGGATTAAGGAATGGTATCTTAGATATGATACCAAAAGCATATGTTATAAACAATACAATTAGTAAATTGGACTTCATCAAAATTCAAAAGATTTGTGCTTTCAAAAACGACTAAGTCTATGAATAAATCCTCAACATCATTATCCAATAAGGAAATGGAATTCTAAACCACAATGATGTATCATTTCTTACTCACTAGAATGGGTTAAATAAAAAAAGACAAAAAATAAGTATTGGTGTGGGTGTGGAGAAGCTGCAACCCGTATACATTGCTGGTAGGTATGTAAAATAGGGCAGCCACTTAAGAAAGCTTACAACTGGACATGAATGTTGTCCCTTAGTCACAGCCTTGTCCTACCTGCTCTTTCTGTATCCACTTTCACCTCTTTCCATCTGAAATCAAAGTGATCTTTATAAATGCACTTCTGATAGTAGTTTTCCCTTCAACTTTAAACGTTTCAGTGTTTCCATTGCTCTGAAGATAATGAAGAATGTCTTTGACAAGATTTTACAAGCATCTGTAGGGTTAGGGGTCTACCTGCTCCTTACCTTCAACTCTTTCTGTAGTGCTTTCTGCCCCAGCCTCCCTGCCCTTCTTCCAGTTCCTCAAAAATACTTCTTTCCACTCAGTCCTTTGCTTCTGCTGTGTCCTCTAACTTACATGACTCTCGTATCTCACTGAAGTGCTTCCTTTACTGTTTTCCTATTCCAGCTCAGTCAGTTCTTCGGGAAGCCCTCGCTGGATACCCTGAATGTTCACTTCACTGTGGCCTTCCCAGTCTTCTCTTCT
>NW_005321084.1:0-1232 GCF_000412655.1 Myotis brandtii | reverse complement strand
TTCTCTCTCTAAAATCAATAAAAACATTTTTTTTAAAGAAAGAAATATGGCCCAACCCAATGCTTTAAAAGGGTCTGGGAAGCAGGCCAGCTGAGTCCCAGGAATTAGAGGACACAGGTTTGTGAGGGCGAGGCAATCTCGGCCATGTCCACTATCACAGAGACAATGCCCTTTATCTTTGCATTCGTATTTCATTGATTTTTGTCAGTGCCAAGGCTGAGGAACTCTGATTTATGCAATATGTGACCAAATTACATAACTGAAATAATAAGAAAATTACAAGGTCCAGCAACAACAACAAGTTGCCAAGCACAGCTCTGTGGATGGAGCAGACGCGTCCTAGGCAGTGGGCAGCCTCGAGCAGGTTGTGTACCACGGGCACCATTCACTGTTTCTTTATGGAGGAAACAGAACATCCGTTAACTGTGTTAGTGAGTTGATTTAGTGCCAAGTCTACTACCAGGTAAAAGACTTTCTGCCGTTCCTCCCTCATAGGGAATATTAATGCGATAATCCATGTAAGATGCGTTATATCACTTTCTATCAATACTCAATCTTCTATCGATTGACATTCCAGGTGGTATAATCCTTTGTTGGGGTTTCAGGGGGAGCTCTCTTGTGCCTGGTAGGATCTTATCTCTGGCCTCTATCCACAAGCCTCCCACTTGTGACAACCAAATATATCCCCAGACGTGGCCAAATGCGTCCTGTGGAGTGACATCACCATGGTTGTGACCCACTGTTTTCATGGTGCCAGGCACTTACTAGCAACTTATATTTTGGTTCCCTTCTCCTCTGCGTCCGCCTCCTCCATGAACTCCAGCCAGGATGCTTCTGCCTCAGCACTGTGACAACGAGTCCATAAGAGCCACAGCCCTCTAGACTCCAAAGTGGGAAAGAAAAGTTAATAATATATCAAATTCATGTGGCATTTTACCAGTTTTCTCCTTGCTCATAGATGGGTGCTAGAAAATAAGATTGCCCTCTGTGAGTTAAAATAGTCAGACTCATACACAGCGAATGTGGGACTAAACCAAGATGTTTTCTGGAAAGTGTGACTGAAGAGTTTGGAAACACCCTAGACTCCAATCAAAATAAATTGGGTGTAATTTCAGAAAGATAAAACTAATTTGTTGAGGGGAAATGTAATCAATTGTATCCTGTTCAAAGAAAGACTGTGTAACAGAAATAGAGAGTGACCTAGTTTTGTTTTGGTTTTTTATACTTATAAA
>NW_005321083.1:0-1231 GCF_000412655.1 Myotis brandtii | reverse complement strand
ACATATACATAATCTTAAAACTTGGTACATCTGGATGAAAAATGCACATATTTTTTATATTGTCTACTATCCTTCTATATGGTTAAAATATCACCTAACAAAAAGAACTTTTAATTTTAAACAGTTCCAACAGTCATCATATTAGCTACCATATGTATTATAAACAGTGCACAATTAGTTTGACACATATCTATTTGCATCGTGATTGATAGCTCTCAGGAGTATCCAAGAGCTTATTGCTTTTCTTCTTTTCATTTATTTTAAGGCAACAGAGTTCTTGTTTCTTGGAAAACTCGTGATTCCAGAGACACGCGCTCTTTAGGTAAAATGTAAATAGATGTTCCTGTCACTTCTCACTCGTGTAGTTGAAGGCGATAGCGACACACAGGCACTGAGCCTGTTCAATGAAAAGGCACATTCTATTTCTGCATGCAGTTTTTTTTCAAATGCTTACATTTAAAAATAACTTCTGTGTTAAATCACCTACTGCATAGCCTTTGATCTTAGTGGCAGCCACTGAATGCATGACTGATGGAGAAATGCTATTTAATGTGGAAATGAAGAAGAATCCCATTTTCCAGCACATACATGGTTACAACACCGAGAAATGTATCGATGAAAACGCATTAGTCCTTTCAACTCGACTTCCTGGTCCTGCCTGTCAAACTCCTGTTTGTAAGAAGCAGTGCACTCTAAGTAGGGGGTGGCCCTCCTGCTACGCTCAAGTTGCAATCAATGTAATTGTTTTCAACATTTTAACCTAATGGAAATGCTTAGTGGGAAAACTGCATTGCATAACAACATCTCCATCGAGGGAGCGTACATTCTGCTGGTGTGTCCGTGTCAGGAGAGAACAGAGCCTGAGAATGGCAGTCCGTCCCAATTATCACCCGCACTTTCCAGTGTTCTTCTCCCCATAAAATATTCAATGGAAAGAAAATATTCCTAGCAAAGTAAAGAAAGGTAATGAAGAACACACTCTCCTGGTTATGCAAATATATGGGAGACACAGCCAGAAAATATCAATCTGCCAACAATTATTAGCAGAACTTGCATTTAAGAGTCTTATTAGTAAAGGGAGTGGAATAGATGGAGACTGCTTGCCAGAAATGTGTAATTTAGCGAAGATACTGTGAGAAACAGTAAGGGGTCACCAAAGATCTGTCAGGATGTAACAGAGGCCAAACGATTGCCATCCTATATAATAAAAGGCTTATATGCAAATTGACCG
>NW_005321082.1:0-1231 GCF_000412655.1 Myotis brandtii | reverse complement strand
TGGTATTTAAAGTTGGTGAGAAATTAAATAGTTGGTATTTCTCAAAGTAAATTCCATGAATTTGTGCATTTAAATCACTTTGGGTGCTTATTAAAAATATAATCTCATGGGCAATATCCCATTATTTCTTTACCACCTTCTCTGGGACTATGAATCAGGAATTTTTACTTTAACACACTACCCAGCATTATTCTTAAACATATTAAACTTGGATAGCCTATATATTCATGATGCAGAATCACCCTCATTTACTTCTAAACACTACATTGTGTTCTTATTAGTCTAATAATTAACAAATTTTTATAATTATATTCTAAACATTCTAGCAATATTTATTAATTTTCTAATCCATTTATTATTTTCACAATTATTGAGTATCTACTATGTGCTAGACTCTGTATTAAGCATAGGAAATAAGACAATGAGAAAGATAAGGTTACTGTCTTCCTGGAGCTTATATTCTATTAAAATACAGAGATATTAATCAAATGAATGCAATATGACAACATGAATAGCTTCTATAAGGACAGCTTCTTTGTAAGGATATATAAAAAATATAGGTCACTATAATCAAACCCCCCCAAAATTTAATGGATTAAAACAATCATCATTTATTTATTCTGTGGTCAGCAATTTACACTGGATTCAGATGCACTGACTGAAGTGTGAGCAGTCATCTGGCATTAAACTAGATGACTCTAGTTGTCTGTTGGCTGGTGCCACGAAGTGATTGGGTTATATATAAAATTTATCATTCAATAGGCTAGCTAAGGCTTCAAAGGAAGGAATCTCAAGAAAACAAAGAGAATACAAGTCTTGCTATGAAGTGTTTTTCAAGGCCCTCTTTGTGTGACATTTGGTAACATCCTTGTAACCAAAACAAAAAACATGCCAGAACTCAGAAGTTAGAATAATTACATAGCAAATGGTTATGAATAAGAAAATTGTTGTGGCCATGCTTCTAATCAATGAATATAATGGACAGAGGTTGTAAATTGATTGGTAATGTCCAGTTAAATGGCTTCTACTGGGGACTATCATTAGTTTATTCTACTAGATATATTTAGAACTATGGGTTGAATATAGGAAATTAGAGTGAATGACTATTTTTAAAAAGTCTACATTTACGTTTTGTACAACTAGACACATGAGATGAAAAAAAATCTAGAAAACCATGTTTGGGATTGTAGATGCATTTTGAAAAAAGTTACCTTTGAAACTTCCAAGTTGA
>NW_005321081.1:0-1231 GCF_000412655.1 Myotis brandtii | reverse complement strand
CCCCCCACTCCCGAGTGCATGAATTTTCATGCACCAGACCTCTAGTTTCATTATAAAGGGTGACAAATATTGTGAAAGAACAGCACAGAGGTTCTGCATGGGGAGGGCTCATTAAACTAGGAGTAATGAACAAATTGCCAAGGAAATTACATTTCAATTGGTTTTTAAAGGGGCTGGAACGAAGTACTTACTAAAAAGTGTGTATTACATGGAAGGACAGTGGAAATCTGCATATGCTGATGGATGCGTGTCATGCAGGGGACGGAGGCTTGTCTCCATCGAAGCCTAGCTACTGTGGCCAATAGCGCTGAAGTGTTTGTAGTATGGGAGCAGCACAGTCAGATATGTGATTTAAAGATGACAGCTGCCTCTTTTGGACCTTAGTCTCTTATTCTGTAATTTCTAGGAAAAGGCCTAGATGATCCCTAAGAACCCTTTTACTTCTCTCACTCTGGAATCCTTGACCAATCGACCAACAACTATCTACCCGGCCCATAAACAAACTTGGCAAGAAGGTGGGGCCACCTTGACCTTTCTCACACCTTTCCCACTCTATCTCCTTCTCCCAACTTCTATTCTCCTTTTAGTTGTCCTTGAGCAAACCCAATGGAACTCTCCCTCTCCTTATCAAACTGCTTTCATAAAGTGAGATCAAAGGAGGATGTAAATGCCTGGTAAGATTTATTGCAGTATTACTTCCCCTATTAGCAATGATAAACTCTTGAGCCAAATAAATGAATGCTAATAATGGAATTCCAACCAAATGGATAGATAACATCAGGCCCATACTTGAAGTTCCTTAAAGGATGGATTGGGTTATAGATAGGTGGGGTTCCCATTTACCATGTGGTGGACACAATTTGCAGGAGGGACACCCAGTCTAGAAAGGTTGTGGGTGTCCACAGGAAGAGGTGATCTGTGAGGGAGAGTTGAGCTGAGCAGTGCAGGTTGGGTAGGGTTTGGGTATGTGAACAGGAGCAGGGAGATGATTCCTGGCACAGAAGGTTTGAGTGGGTGGGTCACAGAGACTGGAGTGAGCAAGGGGCCTGGAAATTGCATAACCACCACCAGTACACTTAGTACCACCTTATCCCATTAGCCAGGGGCAGCAGCATGCAACAGAGACAGCTGCTCTGTTACTTCGCAGCCCTGTGGTCTGGAGCACACTTAACATTTCCAAGATGCCATAGCATAGAATGGCCCACCTCTCTAGTTGTGAGGATTTAGGAAG
>NW_005321080.1:0-1231 GCF_000412655.1 Myotis brandtii | reverse complement strand
TCTTATGTTTGTTTTATATATGATGTCCATGGATTTTAGTTGTATTTAGCAGGAGGAATAGAGAAAAGTATATCTACCTCACTTCCTGGAAGTGGAAATTCTGTGCACATTACATTTTAATAGGCCTTTATCATCTGTGGATAAAAATCTGGTACTTCATGGACAAGACCACAAAATTACAATGAAAAACTCATTTATTGCGCAGTGTGGAGAAATAAGGGTCCACATGAGATCATTTCACATACCTAAAGCTTAATTTTTTGGATGTCAAATGGATTTAATTTTGTTTCAACCCTTTTACAGGCAGGGCATTCTACAATGGTATTTGTTCTGTTTCTTCCTTCATTAACTGTGAAGAAAACCGTGACTCAGCAATGCCATTTGGAGTCTTATAACTGCTTTTCATACTTTTTCTTTTCTTCATCATCTTTTTATCCTTTATTCCTGCTCGTAACTGTCACACAGCTGTCCCTCTTTTTTCTCCATCCCCTTTACTTCAAATAGTAAAGGCATTTATTATCTCCAAAAATGTCCTTTGAGAGATAGAGCAGGTTCCAGGAACACAGTGGTGTGGCCTGGCCTTTGGGATCCAGGCTCCTCCTATGATTTGTCAGTGGTTCCACTCATGGTCCCCAGAAGACTTCCACTGTAATCCAGGCTGTAGCCCCTGATAGTGTAGACTAAGGTAGAGAGAGTTTAGGCTACCATAGCAATTTCCAAGTTGTAGCTGGTTTGTTTACTTGTTCCTGGTTTCCCCACGATGACTGCCTTAAGGGATGTGGAATGACTGGCACCTAATACAGAGTCAGAAGTACTTCGGTTGTTATAGATGTTTGCCAAAGGTTTCTGAATTTCCTTTCCTCGGGACACAGAACTTTTTGGTTGAGTAGAATTATCTGACTAAAAGCTTTGGCCAGTGATTTGCTGAGTGAACAAATGGTTGCAAGTCTTCTATATGAAGTGTAGGGTGAGGGTTATTTACTGTTTGGGGTTCTGGGAAAGGAATTAGCCATATGAGGAAGGACAGAGGTGAGACATGGAAACGTGATGGGCAGTGTCTGTGAACATAAAGATGGATGGGTGAGTCTGTTTAAATGGAGCACTGAGTGGACATTTCTTGGTCCTTTGAGGTGATTATTTTCTTCTGGATCCTTGACCTGGTTCCTAGGAACTTAGCCATAGACCTTGGCTGGAACCTACTAATCTAGTGGTTCTCAACCTTCCTAATGCC
>NW_005321079.1:0-1231 GCF_000412655.1 Myotis brandtii | reverse complement strand
TTGGAAAACATTGAGTGAAACAAAATTAAACAGGTTTCCCCTTATAGGACTGCTTGGAGCTTTTAATATACTGATGTGCACTCTGATCCTCTATGAGAAAGTGTAAATTTAGTCTATGCTCCTGCAGCTGATTTTGGGTGTGGGACCATTCTCTGTCTTCATTGATATCTGCGGGGAATGGTTCAGGGAGTCTAATGGGTATTAATCAAATGCTCAATTTATCAATAGGTCACAGTAGCTACTAAGGATGGGAATGTCACTCTTTGGTACCTAACCTGCTTTGAATTTGTATATCTATTGCTGCATAACAAATTACCTAAAAACATAGAAGGTTAAAATACCAAAGCATTTATTATCTCACCATTTCTATGGATTGGGAAGTTAGATGGATGATTCTGGCTCCTCATGTCTCATGAGGTTGCAGTCAAGTTATAAGCTGGGGTTGCAGTCATCTGAAAGCTTGCCTGGGATTGGAGGCTTCACTCCCAAGATAGATCCAGTGAATCTCGCTTCCCAATGTTAATGAATAGGTTTGTTCTGTTCAACCTAGAGCATCTTGCAGAAATAATGGACAGTGACCTCTGAGACTAGGCCACAAAACACTTGTGGCTTCTACTCAGATCTCTCTTAGATCATCTGCTCTAGGGGAAGCCAGCCACCATATTATAAGAACACTCAGGCAGCCAGATAGAGAGATCTGCATGGCCAGGAATTGTGGTTTCTGGCAAAGAGGCAGCATATAGCCTAATCCAATGATATTATCACACACCCCCAAACCCCCGAAATAATTTCAACTTGCAGGCATGTTAATGAGCTACATTGGAAGTGATTGACATCTTGACTACAATCAAAAAAGACCTTGATCCAGAATTATCCTGCTAAGCAGCTTCCAAATTCCTGATCCACAGAAACTGTATAAGTTAATAAATGTTCATTGTTATTTTAAGCCGCTATGTCTTGGAGTAACTTGTTACAGAGCAATAACAAATTACTAATACACATCCTTAGTGCTAAGCTGCTTCAGCTCACTGACCAAGGAGCCCGTTGACTTCCCAAGCTCAAAGTGGTCTTGACCATTGTCTTTTCACTGACCCCCAATTAGTGGTTGCATAAATAGTTCTCTCCAGTCCTTACTATGAAAGCATCTCTGGATGGTCTGACTCATGAAGATGATTGGTGTGGGGCACTGATGAGGGGAGCCCCTCAGAATTAGGGGTTTATGAAAATCACT
>NW_005321078.1:0-1231 GCF_000412655.1 Myotis brandtii | reverse complement strand
AAAAAAAAAAAAGATGAGAAGAAACAGTTGGCATTCAGCTAACAATTGTGTTTGGAGATTTGTGTCTGACTTTGTTATTCTGAGCAAAGTCAGGTACCAGTCTCTTGAGATTATGTACAAAGGCAAGAAAAAAGTGGACATGTACAAACCTCAAAGTTGACTGCTGGGTTAATAAAACAGCCTGTTTTCTGTTCACCCACTCTTGCTCGCAGTGTGCAAGTATATTAAAATATGTCAAAGGGAAAACCATTCGCTGTGCGAAAATAATTCAACTGCAAGTCCCAGTTTCCAGCTGGTGGAGTGCCTTCGTGTATTTAAGTTAAGTGCACTAACAAGTGACCCATACATCTCCCTGGATGAAAGTTGTCTCCTCATTAGAGGAGAAACAAACACAAAATAAGAACAACTGTCACACAGAAAAACAGAGCACAATGGATACCGCATTTCCCCCGCTCTCTCTGACTTGCACTATGGCAGACTGAAGGGCAGTGGTGTCCTGGAAGTAACCTCTTGAAAAGCCAGGAAAGTAAAAGGAGGAAGCTGCTGGAGGAACTGAATGTGCAGCTAATGGCCACTCATGCCACTGCTCAGTGTACCTGGAAAAATATCTTTCTCTTTCTAGTCTCTATAAACTCTCGCACCACATAAAAATTATAATAACGCGAAGTGGCTAGATTTAATAAAGGCACCCCGGGGAATTTAGAATTAATGTCCTAATTTATATCTTTAAATAACCTCACTTAGAAAAACTCTGGTTTACTCCTTTCTGAGATATCATACCAACCTTTGCTTTCTAGTTTTTCTCTAGAAAACTATATCATTGATACGAATCTGCAAGAAAAGAGAAGAGGTTAATGTTACCCAACTCTATTAATAATGGATATTATTTTATTGGTATGTTGTACAATATTGTAAGGCAAAAACATGCATTGGATGCTCCAGTCCTGAGCATAGCAGGATACATAAAAAAAGCATGTGCCTTCAAAAAAAAGAGATAATAATCTAGAATTATAAGGAAACAGTATTTGAGAGAATAGAACTAATTACAAAAGTGTGGTACTAGCAGTGATTTTAAAGCTGGGTAAGGAACTACTTCTGTATGCATGCAACACCCTTGCTCCACTATTTTCCCAGTAGTTACCAGACGCTATTGCAATTGTCTGTTTCCTCTACTGTGCCCCCCATACTAGAATGCAAGCTCCTCAAGGGCAAGATCTCATATGTGGTGTTT
>NW_005321077.1:0-1231 GCF_000412655.1 Myotis brandtii | reverse complement strand
GCTATCATTGTTTCCAGCCAATGAATAAATACCGACATGAGCATCTTGGAGCCAGGCCCCTCTGCTGAGAAAGCATAGCTGCATCTGTGAGGGGAGGACCTGGGGACCAAGGGGGCAGGAGTGGTCCGGGAAGGTCTCCCTGAGCTGACTCCAGTGACTGACAAGTGCTAGTCTTGGGAAGATGCCGGGAGAGGAGGAGTGTTCCCGGCAGAGGGAACAGCATGTGCAAATGCCCAGAGGCGAGAAGAAAAGCCAGGTAGGATGGGGTGGGAGATCGGACACGCGGGAGGAGACGCGGGTACAGAAATGGGCCAGGGTCAGACCCAGCCTGTCAGAGGTGGGAGTGAATGAAAACAGTCTCATTCTCATTTGACACCGAGGCCCAGAGAGACCGGCTGCCCACGGTGACAGCCTGTTAGCTTCGGAGCTGAGGTTACGACCCAGGACCCCGACGTCCCGGCTTCCTCTTGCGCTGACCCTGCTTCCCCTTCTGGGGAGGTGAAGACAGCCGCTCTGCAGGCATTTATCGGGGGAGACTTATCCAGGCGCGGCCGCTGCCCCGGAAAAGGCTCGGCGCGGCTCGGCAGTGGGGTACGGCCCCCGAGCTTGAGGGCCAGCCTGGGCTCTGCTACAGTCTTTCCATCTGTCCCTTAATTTCCAGGCCTTTCAATTTCCTGATCTAAGAGAATTTTACAGACGTGGTGTGCAGGGCTGGCTGTAATAACCGTCTGTTGAATAAATGACCCCTTCTGTCTTGACTTGCAGGTAGTTAAACCTCATGCTGAGAGCAAAGGTGAAATAGTCGGGGGCTGGGGGCGGGGTTTGCTTTGCCAGTGACCTGCAGGCTGTCTTCACTCTTGGGGGCTCCAATTTGTCATTGACAGAACATGACTAACAATGTTTATTTAACTCCTTTGGTGTTTGGAACTGCTTAAGCAAAAATATTGGCCTGGGAAATGCTTCCTGAACACTGTTGTTGGGTCCCCATGGCCTAGCACCCCAATTTCCTCTAGGGAGCCACCTCGCCCCCACCATCCCCACGCACAGTCCTTGAGTTTTGGGTAACACTAAATGCGTCCTTCAGTTCCAGGTGCCATGTGACTCTGGGGTGGCCAATCAGAACACTGTATTCTCCTGACCACAAGGATTGGATCAGAGATGGGCTTGCAGTCCAATCAGAACCAATGGGACACAATGATTTATTTATTATTTTCTTCTTCTTCTTCTTCTT
>NW_005321076.1:0-1231 GCF_000412655.1 Myotis brandtii | reverse complement strand
AGGTGGCCTCATATATTAGACTAGGCCAAATTGTGTTAAACAGAGGTGGGAAGTTACTGGGATAAGGACTTGGGTCTAAAAGCTTAAAAACGAAAGCAGATCTGTACTTAGCACTGTGTGTATGCTGCACTGAAAGTGTCTTCAGTGCAATGCAGCCCAGAAGTAGACCCAATGACACAATTACAAGGTGAAGCTGGAGGGAGTGCTACCAGGTTGGTTTTGTTAGCTGCCTGTGTTTCCATTTTCCTTGCGTCTCTGGTTAGTGAGGACTTAACCGTCTTGGTAACGGATGCCAACTGAAAGGACTCTGCACAGTCATCACATAGTGATTTGTCAAGTGTTCTTTGGGACGCATCTGAGGACATGTGCAATTGCCCCCTCGTCGTCCAGTCTGTTTTTCTGAATCGTACTGGGGGGTTCCCACCCTTCCCTGCAGCTGATTCCTATGGGAAGCTGTAATTGTGGCATTTATTTAGTGTAACCTGGACTGGCCTGCCTGTCAGGGAGGCTCTAGAGGTGTTTTCCATATTGAGGGACAAAACATGCTTGAGCTCTGGTTCAGCAACCAAGATGGTTCCGATGGCTCTGAGTGGCCATCAGGTGCTGTTTCAGATCAGGTGCTGGGCATCACATCCTCCCTGCTCCTCTCGGAAGCTCAGCCTACTCTCGCACTTCCCACTTCCACTGCCCACTCCCTCCCCACTTCCAGCACAGGCCTTGGATATTGCCAAAGGAAGCCGTTCAGCTGCTGGGGTTCCCCAGCACACATTTATTCTGGGAGAAGTGTCTTCCCTCTGACCTGGTCCCAGCCCAGAGTCTGGGATTAATTGCTCATACCTGTTGCACTAATGAATGATTCTAGGTTTCAAAGGGGGAATTTGAAGCAGTAGGCAAAGGGGGCTTGGGTGAGTTGGTCTTACAGACACCCTGCCTTACCCCGCTGAGGTGATGAGTCCACTACTCACGTGACCCTCCACCTTTGTGGATTCCTCTTGGTTTGTGATGAGTGTGTTTCTTGAGGTTGTACAAACTTGTTGACCGAAATCAAAACTTTTGTTTGTATTCTCTGCACTGTTATGCTCTCCAAATGGCCCACTGAATATTTTTATTAACTTGTTACACACATTTTTTGTCTTTGTCTACATTATTTCTTTTGATGGTCTTTTATTTGGAAGGTTACCTGCTGTTGCGTTCAATAAATTTGTTTACTTGACAGTTCTGGAAAAAACAA
>NW_005321075.1:0-1231 GCF_000412655.1 Myotis brandtii | reverse complement strand
GTCCTGCGCTCACACAGGCCAGGCTAGCACTGAGCCGGATGTCACCGGTTCCTGCTCTTAGCAGGGGCCTTCCCCACGCCAGCTGTCAGGGAGGGGTCTGGATGTGGTCACTGCTCTTTGGGGACATGCCCTGGGGGGAGCACTGGCCTGGGGCGGGGTGGTTAGGACGGGCAGATCCGGGCAAAACCTCAGCCACTACCACTGAGCTGGCTGGGCTGCGCTCACGGAGGAGAATGTGGACTGAGCAGTGTTTAGGGGCGGCCTGAGCAGGCTCGGACCTCGGGTCTTCTGCTTACTCGCTGGGCAACTCGGGGACACCGTCCACCACTCTCCGTTCACAGATGGGTTTCCACATCTGTCAGGCTATGGTCATGATGAAGGCAGATGGGAGGCACACGCAGCCTCGGGGACGGTGCCTGAATGTCGTAAATGCTGAGTAAGTGCCTGGCAGCAGCATTCCCACCGGGGCCTGGTTGCAGGACAGGCCCCGTCCCTGCATTCTACAACTCACTGAGCCCGGTGTCGCACCGGAACAGCCACAGTTCTGGGCTGGGTAGAAAGAGATTGAAGGTCCCAGCCCCATGCCTGGCATCTCTGAATTTTAGAGCCCCCTCTCCTGTCACCACAGCGTAACCCAGCTGGGTCGTGGAGACTCAGGAAAGGATAAGAAATGATCAGAGACACTTACCCTGGGGCTGGTCCTGGGGGGGCCTCTGCAGCCTGGAGCCTGCAGCGGCCGCTTGCCCGGTCCCTCTGCCCCCGTCGCTCCTCTCGGGGGGCCTCTTTAAGATCTCCTCGATGGAGAAGGACAGGCCCAGCTTCTTGGGGGCCTCACAGCACCCCGAGTCCTTCCTCTCCATACCCTGCCTGGGCACTCTCCGTGGGCGGCTGGGAGGAGGGCAGAGGGGGCTTGTGGATGCCCAGGGTGATGCTGGTGGCAGGTGGCTGCTTCCTCCCCCGAGACTCCTGGGATCAAGAGGGCAGGCAGAGGTGGAGAGCCGGGAGCCTCATGTCGGGTGATCCGGGCGCGATGCCGCCTCCCCAGGGACTTCCATGGGCCGCTGCCGCTCACGCCTGGGGTCGAGGTTCGGGTCACACGGGAGGAGCTGGGCTGGCTGTACCCCAAATGGCTTCAGTCTTACTGCAGAGGGTCTTCTCCGGGCGGGCGGCCTCAGGCTCTAGCCTAGGCCCGGGGCCCGAGGTCACGGCCAGCGGGCTGCAGGGCACAGAG
>NW_005321074.1:0-1231 GCF_000412655.1 Myotis brandtii | reverse complement strand
GGCTGACTGGAGAAGAGCTGCCGCCGGACACAGCTGCTCTGAAACCTGACAGCAAGCCCCCTGGTCTGTCTCCCAGACCCCAGGCTTGGAGCTGGTGTTTCCCCCGGGAAGTCCCCACTGGCGGGCGTTCTGTGCCGTGTCACTGTGTCCTCACAGGCACAGCATAATACACCTTGAGGAATGTTTGTGCAAATCTGATGTGGTGTACTTCGTTGTTATTTTAATTTGCAGAGAATTCATTACTGGAACCAGCTAGTCCTGGGTTCCACCGTCTGAGGGAAGGATTGGACCTGCCTTCAAGCCCATGAAGGAAGCCCAGTCCCCACCTGTGCCCCAGCAGCCCTGTATGACAAGGACCTCCAGCAGTCTCTTGGAGAAGTATGTCAGTGACCCAGAGTGCACACGGGAGCTGCTCTGCATCAGAACCCAAGCCTGCTCCTCAGTGGGAGGCTTGGGAATTCGGCCCTTGTTCTCGGACCCGCCAGTTAGCATGGGGTTACCTGGCACTCCACGGGCACCCAGACTCGCCCCTTCCAGCTGCTCAGCTCCAGGTGCTGGCCTACACGAGCTCTTCCACCGCACATTGTGACGGGGTCTGCCCGAGCACCATGTCCTGCTGGCACCCCCGCTCCTGACATCTCAGAAAATGATCTGGGTGCCAGGCCCTGCCAACCGCTTCACCCTGGAGGCCGATCCCAGAGCCTATTTCACGGCTCATTCAAAAGGAAGGCGAGGAGGACTTTTCCATTTCGTTTATTAAATGAATTAATTCATGAGGGACTTGGTCAACATAAGCATTCCAACACAGCTCAGCCCCTGGATCGTTTGCAATTGCCATTCTGTGGAAAGCCACCCAAACCCCATCAAACCCTGAATCGGTCCCCAACAGAGGTCGCACCACTGGGCCCTCGGGGGCGGGGGAACAGAATGTATCTGACTTATTTCAAGCAACTGATGCTTGAAGTGACACCCACAAATGATGGGATCACAATCCCCCCTTTAGACAGGTGTTCTTGTGGAAATACATCTGAGAACTGAGTGTTCAGAGAGACCATTGTCACAGAGCAGTTGTTGGCCCCAGAGGCCTTCAAGCTCCTCACCTTGCTCAAGCCCTTGTGTATGTGCACATCAACGCCGCTCTCTACCCCATCCTCACTCCTTTTTGTGGAGAGCAGTGGGGCAGCCTGGCCGGCCTCAGGGTGTGAGTGGGACAGCCAGGCTTGCCTATTGG
>NW_005321073.1:0-1231 GCF_000412655.1 Myotis brandtii | reverse complement strand
TGGGAGGTCAAGAGGTCAGCCAGGCCAGGCCCAAACCCCAGCCTGATTGCTCCCCTCCTCCACAGTGGCGGACTTGCTGTACTGGAAGGACACGAAGACATCAGGAGTGGTCTTCACAGGCCTCATGGTCTCCCTGTTGTGCCTCCTGCACTTTAGCATCGTGTCCGTGGCCGCCCATGTGGCCCTGTTGCTGCTCTGTGGCACCATCTCTCTCAGGGTTTACCGAAAAGTGCTGCAGGCCGTGCACCGGGGGGACGGTGCCAACCCCTTCCAGTGAGAACCCCCAGCCCTGACCCTGACTCTCCAGACCCCAGTGCTGACCCTAAGTCATGACCTATGACCTCAGTTCAGGCACCAAGTTCTCACCCTGGTCCTGACCCCATCCTATTCCTCTTTCTGACTCCAACCTGGCCCTGCCCCTGACTAAACCATGCTCTGAGCTGTCAATTGCAGCCCTAACCTGTAATCCTAATCTCTTAGCCTTAACCCTTGATCCCATCTCCTGACCCTAACCCTGACCTTGACCTTAGCCCTCTACACCTGGCCTTCCTCCAAACCCCATTTCTTGCCCTTGTCCCAGCCACACCTCTCAGCCTGAGCCCCACCCACCCATTGAGTCACCTCACACCCCTTTGTCCTCTCAGGGCCTATCTGGACGTGGACCTGACCCTGACTCGGGAGCAGATAGAACGTTTGTCCCAGCAGATTGCCTCCAAAGTGGTCTCTGCGGCCACCCAGCTGCGGCATTTCTTCCTGGTAGAAGACCTCGTGGACTCCCTCAAGGTGCCCAAAGCCCCCCTTCTCTCCTGGGTTCCCAACCATTCACCTTCCTGCCCCTGGGGGGTAAGAGGGCCATTTCTGGGTAAGTTCAGAGCCTGGGGAGTGCCTTATAAGCTCTGCTGACCCTGACCCTGACCCTCACCCCCAGCTCGCCCTTCTCTTCTACATCTTGACCTTCGTGGGTGCCGTCTTCAATGGTTTGACTCTTCTCATTCTGGGTGAGCTGGGAAGGCTGTGGGGGGCTGGGTGAGGACGTGGGTCATTGAGGGGAACAGGGACCCAGATGGAATTGTTAATCTCTTGTGAGAACCCTGACCCCCCATCTCTGTGCCCACAGGAGTGATTGGCTTATTCACCGTCCCCCTGCTGTACCGACAGCATCAGGTGAGTGTGACAGGCCCTCTTTCAGGCCCTCGGTTGGCAGTTCCCCAGCCAAATATGGCTGGTCTGG
>NW_005321072.1:0-1231 GCF_000412655.1 Myotis brandtii | reverse complement strand
TATGATTTACAGCTTACTTAGACAAGGCTAAGAAACAAAAGGCTAAGTGTGCTTATTAACTGGTTCTGGTTAGTGGCTGGAAGACACCCTAAAGAGCAGTGTTTGTTGGAATACAACCTGAATTGGCAGGGTAGCAGTGATCTGAAAGGTTTGTGGGTGTGCCAGTGTTATCCTTACCCAGGTGTGCAGGAGCTCTTCAAATAATTATTGTGCTCAGGGGCTGTGTTGTTATTCTATATTGGCTTATTTGTGGTCTTTGACTTGGTCACTGTAGTTGGTTGGTTTATTCTGGGGCACAAGCAACTACAGTAATAATTACTGATAATGTCTTCATTCCTGGAGGGTAAATTAAAACAATGACAACTAAAAGATGGTAAAAATCAGTTTGAAGCTATGTCTATCTGATGCTAAACCCTATCTTCAAACTTTAAATACTATGCAAAATAGCTTTCAGATTTGGTCCCTCATTCTGAAGAAAAATATAGTCTGATATTATTGAAAGTCTGTAAATCTGTAACCTGTATCTTACAATCTGTAACATCATTTTAATGTACTTTCTTCTAGTAATTTTCCTTAAGGATACATATTTTTACAAAATTGCAGTCATCGTATACATATCATTTCATCTACTTTTTTCCTGTTAACCTTATAAAAAAAATTTTCATGTTGTTTTTTATATTACTATTATCTTGGGTAAATAATCCACTTCTCTGTTACTTTGATATCTAGAGTTTGAGAGTGATTTTAGTTTGTTTTTTGGTTTTTTTTGCAATTATAGGTAAATCTGTGATTGATACCCTTGTGTGTAGGACATTGTCTTTCTCTAGAATTACTTCCTTTAGGCCAATTAAAAGAAATTTCTAGGTCAAAAGGTGTGAACATATTTTGGCACTAGATGTATATAATTATGGTTACATTTTTAAATGTTATTATAAGTAATAAAGTCATGTTACAGAATATTTATGAGGGGGGAAACATTAGTCCATAGTTCTTATTGACACTAACAAAATTATGTTAGTTTGCATTTTGGTATATTTCCTTTAAGTTTCTCAAACTTTGCCTTTTTAGAAACAGTTTAAATCAGAGTAATACCATTATAATCAATAGTATACAGTCATTTTCATATGCTGCTCTTTTATGCATACAATACTATACAATTTAGTCTTTCCTCTCATTCTTTTTCTTTATTTTTTTGAATATGTTTTTATTGATTTTAGAAAGAGAGGAAGGG
>NW_005321071.1:0-1231 GCF_000412655.1 Myotis brandtii | reverse complement strand
AAGTGGGAGGGGCCTGGCTCACAGTGAAGCTAATGACCCCTGAGCACCAGGGCCCCTCATTTGCATGGAACCCTTCTGAGGCACAACCCTTCCAAGGCACTCTTATTATTACAGCGCGAGAGAGATCTCATTTTATAAGGGGCATTAATCCCACCACGAGGGCTCTAACCTCAGGTCAACTCTAACCCTCATTACCTCTCCAAGGCCCCACCTCCGATGACCATCACACTGGGAGTTAGGGTTTCCACACACGCATGTGGGGAGCACAGACATTCAGTTCACGGCATAATGTCCAGGGCTGACCCTATCGTATCCTTATAGTTCTTCAGCTTTTATCTCCCACAACCAAACTGTGGGCCCTTGGGGAATAGGATTGTGAATTATTTCTCTTCGGAATCCCTAACACATGGACACACCTGGCACACGAGGGAGCCGTGAGTGAGGAAATGAGTTCCACACCCTCAAGCCCCATAGCCTGGACCCAGTGTCTGCTTCCAGTTTCACTTGCTCCGCTGCCCCCCAGCTCACCTGGAAGGCCCACCGCTCACCAATAGGCTCGGCCTTTCCCAGTCTCCGCCTTGCAAACACCTTCCCGCTCTTGAAATGTCCTCGGTGCCCACCTCGCCCCATCCACCTCCTGAAATCCCAGCGCCCTCCAAGGCCCATCCCCAATGCTTCTTCCCCTAGGAAGACTGTTCCAAACCTTCTAATTAAAAATAATCAGCCACCCACGCCCTCCCCCACTCCCCCAGCCGCTGCGCCCAAAGTGCTTTTTAATTCTGTTACAACCATTTCCGGATACATCCTGTGTTCCTTACTAGACAGCCAACTCCCCACAGGCAGGAACTGTCACTATTTATTTCCATCTCTTCCCCCGAGCCGAGCAGAGGCCTGGCATACAGCACCCATCACTCCAATTGAATTCCAGGCCCAGTGTCGATGGTGGACAGGTGACTCACTGATTTTCCCCTCTGCCACCAAGATAACGATCATAGTTATTTGAAAACATTGCTGGTGATACTGCTCACAAAGGAGAACTGCCCTACACGATTAGTCTTTTTGATGAAAAGTAGGTCTGTTTTTCCATTCAGAATTGATATCCATCCTGGGAGTAGAGGGTCAGAAGAAGCCCTCAAGCCTTTGTTCTTAAAGAGCTTTCAGACCTGAGTTCCGTGGTCCCCTCTGACCGCAGGCTCAGTCCAGCCTTTCGGCAGCACACAACAGGCGAGTG
>NW_005321070.1:0-1231 GCF_000412655.1 Myotis brandtii | reverse complement strand
TGCTTGGATGTTCTTATGAATCTCTCTGCTTTAAAAACAGAGGCATCCAAAATGTTTCCATAACATGAATAATCAGCTTCATTGTTAAAAGGCATTTTTAAATGTAGATAAATTGTGATCATTTATACTAATGTGTGATAAGAACATTAGAAACATTAGTGGTTCCTCATGAATTCTTACTATTTCAGACAAAGAGAGAAATAAAAAATGGGAATTCATTTACTTTAAAGTAGCAGATGGGTTTTGAAATATTATTTGAAATTGGAAATAGAATGAAGAAACAGAACCGCATGTTGCCCTAGGGCTTCAGATACGTGATCTCCTTCCACTTTCTTACAACCCTGTGAAAATTGTTGTAATTTTTCTCATTTTATAGATGAGGAGTTAAGTTTAAAGATTGGACACACTCCCTTTCAGTCATACAGTTATTAAGTGGGACAGCTGGGATTTAAACCCAGTTGAGTGGCTACTTAAACAACACTCTCATTACATTGCCTGGGAAATAAAATATATGATCAGGATGCAAGGATTTTGTAGATGCAAATTTATAATGAGAAATCAAAATGTAGAAGTCTTTCCGGGTCGTATGATATGACACCTGAGGCAGAGGATGTGGTATAGGATATGCACAAGCACCATTTTGGTGGACCTTGAATTAATGTAGACAGTGACCTCCCTTGGAATAGCTACCTTTAAATTTCCTCCAACATTGTTCCCAGCTTATAGCTGTTTTTAGAGCACAGCATCTGAGTTAAGTAGTGGTGACAGAGGCCATATGGCTCTCAAAGCCTAATATACCTCAGGTACTTTACTGAAAAAGTTGGTTGATCTTTGTTCTAAACTATTTGGTGGCTGGGGGTGAGACTTAGAGCATTGATTTCCTATGGCTTTGTTTTCTAAAAATCATTTAAATGTTCAATGCAATTACAATGTACACTCAAATACTAATGTGCTTATACATTTTCTTGTACATGTTACATTTTCTTCTCCACTTTCAAGATCACACTATCTTGAAACTTCTATCTTTCAGAGTCAGCTCCAGTAATAGAGACAGGGATGTGAAAACAATTCATACCAGGACTGAGTCATTCTTTGAAAGCAATTTGCCTGGTAGGAATCTTATTAACAGTGGTAATGATGTTGTTGTTTTAGGTATAGTTTTTATTGATTTTTCTGTTTTAATTCACTCATTTCTGCTTTGCCTTTGTTAATGCCTTCCTACTGCTTTTTT
>NW_005321069.1:0-1231 GCF_000412655.1 Myotis brandtii | reverse complement strand
TTTTTTTTTATTTTCAGCCATTCTGAAAGGTAGGTAGTAGTATCTTGTTTGAATTTGGATATTCCTAATAACTAATAATGTTGAGAATAATTTTATTTGCTTATTAGTTCCATGTAGCTTTTTAGGTGAAATGTCTTGTTCAATCTTTTGTCCATTTCTTAAAAAGAATCATTTCTCTCCCCTTATTATTGAGCTGTGAGAGTTTTTCATTTTCTTTTTAAAATATGGATTCTCATACTATGTCTGTTATATCATTTACAGATAATTTTTCCAATTTTCCCTGTCTTTTCATTTTCAAAGAAGAATCTTTTAAAGAACAGAAGTTATGAATTTTAATAAAATACAATTTACCTGTAGGCTTTTTAATGATTGGATTTTTACTGGCATATCTAAAACCCTAAGTTTGCAATGGTTTTAAAAATATATTTTAGAGTTTGAGATTTTCCATTTAGTCAATGATTTATTTTGACTCAGTTATTGTATATGATTAGGTAATGGTTCTTAATGTTTAGTAGCATTTATTAAATGAAACCATCTGGGCGGGATGTTTTCTTCTTGGGAAAGTTTTAAACAATAAATTTAATTTCTTTAATAGATACCAAACTATTTATTTTATTAACTTATGCTTGAATACATTTTTGTATTTTTTGTCTTTCAAGGGATTTATCCATTGTATCTAAATTACTAAATGTACTCTTATACAGTTGTCTATAACATTCCTTAGTGTTTTGAAATCTGTAAAACTGTAGTGATTTAAACTGTATATATTTTTTGCTATTGGTACTTTTGTTTCTTCCCTTTTAGCCTTACTTATTTTGAATATGATTTATTAATTTCATTGATATTTTAAAAGCCTGTACCTTCCCCTGAGTATATGAAATGACCTTCTAATTTTACTCTTATATACAGTTGCTTTTGAATGTCCTAGTTTTTAATATCTGGTTTCTGAAAGGGAAAAAGAGAAAAGTGAAGGGCAAGGGAAATTACACTGACCTTTACGTCTCCTGGAAATCACCTCTTTGTGTGGAAGTCGGAAACAGTAAACAGTGATCAGAGTACAGATACCTAATATCTAGAGGACTGAGTCATCTTTGCATTAGTAACACCAACAGCCTTAGGGCAGGGAGGTGGGAGATAGTTAGAAAACAGAGCCAAGAACTAAAATTGATATAAATTAACCACAATTTATATGCTAAGCCAAGCATGTCAAACTCATGGCCTGCGGGCCGCA
>NW_005321068.1:0-1231 GCF_000412655.1 Myotis brandtii | reverse complement strand
AGAGGATTTATGACTCTACCCAAGGTCTGGATGGCAGCCAGACCTTCAGTAGTCTCAGCCATCTGGAGCTGGAATGATAAATCTAGAAATGATAATAAAAAAAGTGTTCTCTGAGTAATACATATTTTTCATAAAATTCAGGCAGTAAAGTCAGTGGATTTCATTCTGTAGAACAGATGATCTGCCCTTTGGCAAGACGACTGAGTATAAAATTGGGCAGTAGATGAAAGTAGGGACATAATGATATAAAAAGTAATGACTGCAGAGAGAGAAGATAGGAAGGAAAAAAAACAACAACAGGCAACAGCAGGCCTGCCTGTGGCCACTTAAAATAGGCTCTCAGGGGTTAAGGCATTTGTCTGTAAGTGGAAGGGCCTGGACTGGATGGAGTGCTGCCCGGGTCCCAAACCATTCCTCTTTCCACTGAACCATCTTGGGAAATATATTTACTAAGTGTGAACATCACATGGGAGCAAGGTTCCAACTTGATTTTTGGGTTTTTGAGTGGCGGAGGTATTTGGTACAAAACATTTTTTTCAGAGCATTAATTTGAGTGTCATCTGCAAAACTCAGTGGAGGAAAGAAAATGTGAGGTCGGGCGATCATTTAGGACATTATTAGAGTAAAGGACTAATGGAGTAATAAATGATTTGGAAGGTGAAAGAAATAAGGTAGAGGTAAGGAGGATTTTGAAGCCCAGTGATAGTGCCATCTTAAAGGAGATCAAAGGATGTCAGAATCAGCAGGAAGCAACTTTAGTTCAACCCCTTTGTTCTAGACTCTAGAATCTAGAGAAACGAGGAAACTGCAGTCCTGGGATGGGAAGTATCTTACCCAAGATCAGAGAGGACATTAAGCCCGCGTACAAATCCTAATCCAGCCTTTTATCCAGCTCTGTGCTGCTGTTCTCCGTGCGCTGTAATCCTCAGCTACTATATTAACTTATCTGGCTTGTAGTTTTCAAGTTAATACCCTCCAGTTTATACCACAGACCCATTTGCTGCCCTCACAGACACTTGGACATCACAGTATATTTTTAACTGTGTTACCGTATCTTTACCACCCACGGGTCTCCATGACCAAAGGGTCATCTCGTTGATTTATTATAAGTCTGTCCTTGAGGCCTGTCTTTTTATTCTGGTATTTCCTCTCCTAGAATGTCTTGCTTTCTTGGATTTAGAATATTATCATTGTAACTAGAGGCCCGGTGCACAAAATTCACGCATGGGTA
>NW_005321067.1:0-1231 GCF_000412655.1 Myotis brandtii | reverse complement strand
CAGTGCACTTCTCAGTGTAGCAGTGATTTTCTTTCTTCTAATCTTCCTCAAGGACACCTCCCGCAGACCACTGGACTCTCGTTAGTGGATTACCAGCATATGTTGCTGAAAATGGATTTGTAAGTTATTGAACAAAATTAAATAATATTGAATGGAACTCTTATTAGCTAAGAGTTGCAAACAAATGTGAAAGCCAGAATATATCAGGGAAAGGTGAGGGACCACTTCCTTTGGCACAGGACATCGGTGAGAGCAACCTTGGCAGTTGAATGTAGGTTAACTAGAGACTCCCAAACTCTACAAGAAAATATTTTGTCAGCAGGAGAAAAATTGATCCATTCCCCAGCCTTTATTTTTTCATTTCCATATATGTTTATTCATATTTACCTTGTCACAAAAAGGATTTAAGTTTCAACAACCAAATAAAGCAATATAACACAAAATAAAAATAGGTGAAAATGCAAAAGGAAAAAAAAAATCAAGGGCAGGATGTAAATTAGAGCCAGAACTAAAGATAACGATGATTTGTTGCACAATGCCCTCCACATTAATAAAATTAGGCTGCACATTTACTCTTAGCTTTCCAGTTAAATAGGAAAGCTGATCAGGTACAGACTTTACAGTGTTCCTATGATAGAATCATATTGTTTAGAATAAAACACATTATATTCTGATACAAAGACTAGAAAAACATGTTTTCCTTGCTGTCTCCATGAAATAAATACCATGTAATACTGTAAATAAGAGCATCACCTATGTAATACACGTAGTGGACCCCAACTTTTTAAACTGTAGCCACACAAATTTCAGAGTCCTTTGGAAGCCCATGACCATAATTCCTGCTGGGTTTAATTTTATCTCAAGTACAGTTCCCTTGGTCAAGACTTTAGAAGCATAGAAGATTACTGACAAAAGAGAAAAATACATAAAGAGAGAATTTTGCCACTGATTGCAATGCAAGATGTAGTGAGTTGGTAAAGGAAGTGAATATTGTTGCCCTGGTCTGTTGGGTGGGCCTGGTGGACAGTAGGCTAGTTCTGGCTGTGAGAGGTCAGGTGCAGGAAGACAACAAGCAGAAGATCTCTGGTAGGTCCCAGAAGTCTCAAGGCCAGAGGATGGGGCCACCATAGCTTTCCCACTTGGCCTCAAAAACACTCTCCCTCCTTCACAGCTGACTTCTTTCTCCCGAGTTGGGCTTCTCCACCATCTTTTTTTTTTTTTTTTTTTAAAT
>NW_005321066.1:0-1231 GCF_000412655.1 Myotis brandtii | reverse complement strand
TGCACAAGTTCATGCACCAGGCCTCTAGTTGATTTATAAATGAAAAAACAAACACTGAGAGAACAAGTAAATGGGTATATCGCTGAATTGCTGCTGATTCAACATTTGTTATCACTGTTTACCTAAATTCTATTCTTACAAAAAACAATGCATACAAAAACAAAACAAAACCACAATTTTTATATTGTTCAAAATTTGCTTTAAAATTTATATATGTTTGATTTAAATATATATTCAAATTTGCTATTGGGTAAAACAGAAGAATTCACACCAATTTAGGGAGGAACTTTCTCTTTGCTCATCTTTTTGAAATTGATTATATCTTGATCAATTGGTCTAGTTAAATAAGCTGTTCTGATGTTTTGCAGTTTTTCTTGAGAAACATGTAAATTAATTTCAAAGAAGTGTTACTTATATAATTTACATATATATGTTTGTCTTGGTTTTTTGGTGTGTTGTATTTCCTTCTTAAAGTGAACATTGGCCCCTTTATTTTCCCAAATGTTCTGTTTAAAAGCTGGCCATACTACATTTGTTGGATATTCTTTGTTCTACAAGGTTTAGTTCTTCCTTCGCTACCTTTGCACTTCCAGCCAGGGACTGTGACCCCAGTGTTCACACCCAAACCCTGGGGGTGAGAGCAGAGCCATGGAGGGGCCCAAATTTGAGCCAGGTGTACCTGCTTCTCACCTGTCTGACCAGCCTGGAATTCACTGAGGACTAGCAAAGGATGGCCAGGCCAAAGGGTCTACCTCCTGGACCTTCAACCACAGCCTCCCAAGCCTCGGTGGTGAGAACATGGCTCCAGGCACCAGGCTGTTTCTGTAGATCCAGTTCATACTCCATGCCCATAGGCCCAGCCATGGTCCCTGATTGTTACTTCTTCCAAGGAGCCTTTGCTGAATTGAGATTCCTGGTCCTCTGTTCTGACACTGTCATGTGCGCTCCTCTATGTGAACTTCCCCTCATTATGATAAGTCGACTTGGAGTCTGTGGCTCCTAATTAGACCTGGAGGTCAAGGCTGTATCAGCTTGTTTCCAAGAACCTTGCATTAGTGTTTGGCAATTGGAATCCAGTGAGTGGGATGTGGGAGCCATTTCTTACCCTGAAACATTTTCTCTCCTCCTCCATCTAAATTTCAGCTGCTCCACCCTCTGGGAGTAGCTGAAATTCCCTCATTCCTGAAGCTTCTTCAGCCTGAAGTGGCTCTTCACCATTTGTAGGATGATA
>NW_005321065.1:0-1231 GCF_000412655.1 Myotis brandtii | reverse complement strand
AGAGAGAGAGAGAGAGAAACATTGATGGATTGCCTCCAGCACATGCCTGGACCGGGGATCGAACCTGAAACCTAGGTATGTGCCCTGACCCGGGATCGAACCTGTGACCTTTCTGTGTATGGGACAATGTTCCAACCAACCAAGTGGCCCACACTGGCCAGCGCAGTTTGAGCAGTTAAAAAAAAACATTTTGTATTGATTTTTTTCGAGCGAGAGGAAGGGAGAGGTAGAGATAGAGAGAAACGCCAACGAGAGAGAAACATCAACATTGATCGTCTGGTTTGGGTATTTTTAAATGTATCAACAAAATGCTACTATGACCAGCCAGGGGAAATTGCCACCTTCATTCTGATCTAACTTTAGGAGAGTATTTATCATAGGAAATAAGTCTATTTTTCCCCATCCATCTATCTGATCTCTTCCTTGCTCTCTCCACTGCCGACATTGCTCTCCGCCCTCGGCAGATGCGTGGAGACGTCTCTTACCCACTTCCTCCAAACTTTGTGATTTGACTTTCAAAGTCTAGTTCTCAGCGAGGCAAAGAAATAAACAGGAAGCTTGTTTATGATTCTGTCATGATTGCTTTATCATCATGGCACGAGATGCTAAATGATGAGGGTGCAGACACCCATTTTATGAGCGCATTGCAGTCTTCCCCGTATAATTAATACCCATCATTAGCGGCAGCCACATCACCTGCAGCCCGGGGAGCTTGCTTTCCGCAGGTCTCGATGGCTCCAGGGAGTGTCTGTGCTGGTGCACCTGTTGCTGGTAATCGGGTTTTATGAGATGAAGGGGCCGCTGGCCCCTGGCCCCCCTTCACCACCCAGCTTCTCAGAAGGGCACCGGCGGTGGCGAAGAGCGGCCTTACGCGGGCTCCTCTGCATAATGAGGCGCGCTCTCTCCTTCTGCCTCCTCACCTCCCACCGGGAGGAAATATTGCACCCGTCTCCCCAGGAGGCACTCGGGCGGGTGGCCTTGTTGTGAAGCACAGGAGCTGGAGGCCATCAATCTCACACATCCCCACCGGGACCTGCCTCCTCCCGCTCGGCCTCCTGCCTGAGCTCTGCTTTGTCTTATTCTTGGCAACGAGCTGCGGCCGACATTCAAAACATGGCTCCTTCTCACAGTTTCTTATCTCGTCTCCTAATTGCTCAGACAAAGCTGGAGAGAAATTGGGTCGCACATTCCCAGGGTGTAGGTTTACACGGGGACCTGCTTTTGCTTCCTC
>NW_005321064.1:0-1230 GCF_000412655.1 Myotis brandtii | reverse complement strand
CTCTCAGTTATGGGATGTGGGATGACATTTTTTCCTTCTTTATTCTTTTCAGTATCTTTAAAGATTTCTATGTTAAGTGTGAATTACTTTTTACAATTAGAAACAAACCAAAGCCACATGGACTTCCTCCATGGTTTTCTAATTTTCATCTGAAGGATGAAAACTGGGACATTGAAGGGGTAGTTCGAGGCGGTCTTCGAGAGCAGTTACTGGGCAGGGGCCGTCGGAAAGCAGATACAGACTGAGGGGCCTTCACTCCCTTGCTGCCCACTATCGGGGCCACTATTGACCACCTTCTCCCTCAGCGGTCTTTCTGATGCCTTAAGTCACTGTGATCCCTGCCCCCTCCATCCGCGCACAACGCCAGGCTTGTTGGAACGACAAGCAGAGACAGACCGAACTGGCTCTGGTTTGTTCCCAGCCTCCGCTGGGAGCCAGGGTCTGAGCTCTGGTCTGCAGGCTTACTGGAGGCTTTCAGAGATCCTTTATGCTTCCTTTGAGGTTCTCAACAAGAAGGGACATTTTCTAAGCACTCACTCTGCCAGGCCCCGGGTGGGAACCAAGGGTTGTAAAAGGAATGAGATCCCACACCTCTCAGGAAGCTCACAGACATGTAGACAGAGCACACACCACAGGGTGCTAAGTACAGGGGGGCATAGGGTGTCACCTGGACACAGAAGGGACAGCTGAGCAGCCAGGGGTGGGACTTAGGGAAGGCTGCTAAGAGGAGCCAATTCTCCAGCTTGAAGGATGAGGAAGCACAAGTTAGGCTGGAGCACGGATGGAGGGGGCAGAAATCTCGGTGAATGAACAGGTAAAGTCGTGTCAGGTGTGGGTCAGGATGTCGTGACTGCAAAGGGAGAGGTCCCCCAGGGCTGAGGCTGCGGGCCTGGGGCATCCCTGTACCACATACGGCTCCTTTCGTAATCAAGTGTTGGTAGAAAAAGCAAAAGGCTGGTTAGGCTGCTTCCAGTCACCCCCTCCCCAGGTCTCCACAGCTGAGAACTGTAGGACTCAGTCCTATGAACACACGGTCACTCAGCTATTGGTCTCTACCATAATTACAGGCCCGGTGTCTGAGCTAAAACAGGTGACAGCTATGGGGTTTGGCTTGGAAAGGACTCCAGTAGGTGTTAGAACCTACCTCCCTGCCACATGAAATAAAACAGCATCAACTACAAAAACAAGTCACTCCGGCCCTAGCCGGTTTGGCTCAGTGGATAGAGTGTT
>NW_005321063.1:0-1230 GCF_000412655.1 Myotis brandtii | reverse complement strand
AGCCTGCAACCTGGGCATATGCCCTGACCGGGAATCAGGAGGATGCTCAATCAACTAAGCCACACCTGCCGGGGCTCTGCCATGTTTTGATTGGATGGTTTTTGTTTGTTTTGTGTGTTTTTGTAATTGAATTCTATGAGTTTCTTATGTATTTTGGATATCAACCCCTTATCTGATATATTATTTGCAAATATATTCTCCCATTCAGTAGTTGTCTTTCCATTTTGTTTATGGCTTCTTCTGTTGATGGCTTCCTCTTTTGTGCAGAACATTTTTTCCTTCTCTAGTTCCTGTATGTGTAAATTTAGATTGTCTAATTGGAATTTTTCCTACTTCTTGAGGTAGGCCTGCAGAGGTATGAACTTACTTCTTAAAAATGGCTTTGCTGCATCCCATAAATTTTACAAGGTAGTTTATTTTTATTTGTCTCAAGGTAGTTTTGATTTCCTCTTTGATCCATTGGTTATTTAGTATCATATTGTTTAGTCTCCATATATTTGTGTTTTTCTAAATTTCTTCCCATAGTTGATTTCTAGTTTCATACCATTGTGATCAGAAAATATGCTTGATATAATTTTAATCTTCTTGATTTATTGAGGCTTGTTTTTTGGCCTAATATGTGGTCTATTCTGAAAATGTTTCATGGGCATGCACTTGAAGAATGTATAATCTGCAGTTTGGAGATGAAATGTTCTTAAAGTGTCTATTAAGTCCATATGGAATAATGTGGCATTTAAGGCCATTATTTCCATATTAATTATCTGTCTGAATGATCTAGTCATTGAGGTAAATGGAGTATTCAAGTCCCCAACTATTTTTATGTTATTGTTCATTTCTGCTGTTGACATAAGAAACATCCAAACCTGTAATAATTTTCATGAGTTTATTTGAGCCTCTGATAGTTCTCAGAGCAACCATGTGCTTGCTTCTGTCTCTTTTCTCTTTCTAAATTTCATATCAGTTTTCTGTAACCCTTCTTAAGGTGACCTGGCTTTCTACAATAAAAACAGATCCTCAATAGGTGTTTTCCAGGAACCATATTTAGTAATTCTGTTGCTTTTTGTTCCCAGAAACCAGTAGGTATCTTAATTGGAATAGGTCAGAATAGCCAAGATCACATGTACTAACAGTTAAATTAGAATTTGTATGCATATATGCATAACCCATGGACAGAGGTAATAGGGTGGCGAAGACCTGGGGTGGGGGCAGGCTGGAGGGGGTCAATGGGGG
>NW_005321062.1:0-1230 GCF_000412655.1 Myotis brandtii | reverse complement strand
AGATATTAGGATTTGAGCCACACCTTTACATAAATTCATATTAAAACTGACAGTGCTGTGGGTGTTGTCTCTGATAGATTTTTTGGATAGTCGGGGAGTTAGGACTGTGCCTCCATATTCTTTTTTCCTGTTTTCTCACTGTATTGTTATGAGCAAATTGTTAAATAATTTCATTCCTCTCCCCAAGAGCATTTTCTAAAGTATGTTTGAATTTCCCACTATAGAGAACTGGGCTCTACCAATATTTTCTGTACTGACTCTTGTAATTATGGCCCAGGGACCTAATTAAACAGAACTTTGCTTGCCAAACAGATATAAACACAAAATTGTTATAAGTTGCTAATTATGTTTTTCTGCTGTGGATATTGGCTTTATAACCCAGAAATTTGACTACTATTTCAGTTATAAGAGACCTTCTACAGGCTCTCAAACACTTCTTCAAGTCAACATTCTTATGGTGTTCACTGATTCTTAACTGGGGTAAGGAAGCTTCTCCCTTAATAAGATATTACATTTATAAAATGAAAAGAGCAATATGTTTTCATATTTGAAAAACCAAAGTGAAACCAATCAATCTTTTGGCTGGAAGGAGACCCTGACCCATTTCACAGCATCGATGCCATCTTCCCATTTCTCTCTTCAAGCCAAGTCCGTGCACAGAGAGTGTGTGCTCAGTGTATGCTCCCCTGATTCCATGGACTTTTTTCAGAGCAAAAACTGGAAGCATGTCCTAGGGCTTCTATAAAATACCCTTTGGCCAGGTCGGTACGTAGGTGTGAGTTCACAGAAGCAGGCAGGTAGACAGATGGCAGGCTAGGTACCCTGGGCTTCACGTGCCTGATGACAAGCAGCACATAATTGCAGTTCATCCCATGCCACCTCCCAGGGCACTATGCGCAGGCACCGACCTAGGGAGTGGCCACCATCTGGGTCCTTCAGCCCAAGTAACCTATAGGCAGCGTAGTAGGAAGTTTCTGGGAGCAGAAACCTTCCCAGGTGCTTTCCTGTTGCTTTTTGGCATCTGTTTCAGTTGAGACAGAGTGTCTTGTGGGCCCTTCATGATCCTCTATAGTCAGAATTGGGACTGTTTCAGCTTTCTAATTTAAAACATGTTGTTTAAAATTTTATATTTACTTCTTCACCTTTTATTTTAAAATTTTCATTATAATTGTTCAAGTAATATATACACAATGTTGTTTTTTTATTATTGATTTTTTTACAGAGAGGAAG
>NW_005321061.1:0-1230 GCF_000412655.1 Myotis brandtii | reverse complement strand
AAAAAACAGGTGTGCTTACTGGCAAATAAAAATGATTTGGGTTCTCTAAGCTTGGGACACTCAGCCTTCTGCATACGCAGCCATTTGCCTATTCTTTGTATTACATGTGGGGACAGAAACACAGGGAGTTGATATAAATGCTAATAGTATGGATATTGCTATTGCTGTTAGTTAGAAAATTATTTGTCTCTAACCCAGGAGTTACATATGTTCTACCAGCATCCATGACTTTGTGGTAGGCTAGCTTTTAACTTGCAAATAGAATAAAATCTCAATCCCTTCATAGTTGTGGACATTGTTAAAAAGTTAAAGTAAGTTTCTATGATACGACATGGGAAGATCCCCAAGACATACTTCTAAGGAAAAATATGTATATATGAATACACACATGTATCTCACACAGTATAAACCCATATTTGAAAGAAAATTCTGGAAGGGCATACATCAAATAATGAAAAGTGAATATTTATCTATTGGAAGGGAACTATCATTGGGCATTGGAGTTAGAGGTGGGTGGGACAATGCATAGGGTACTAAGGAGAAGAGTTCAAGCAGTTGGATCATGATCTATTCAGTCTCCTTGGGGGTGAGTGAAAGAAAATACAGAAAAGTGAATTGATCTAATCTCCTTGTCACTGGACTTACATGTATAATAATATTGCTAGGAGAAAGAAAACTTATCCACAGAATTGTCTTGGCAGAATGTTTCTGAGAAAAAGGATTACTACAGTAAATAAATCCAGAATGTATAGATTTATAAGACATAAATCTTTGGATAATGTGCCATAAATTGTAGAACTCTCCTGGGTATAAAATTGATATGTTTCATAACTTAAATGCTACTGACTAGTCAGGTAACTCTTCAAAACCTTATTTGGAGGCCTCATACATTATTTTGGGCCAGAGAGAGCATGTCACTGTGGAAGGAAGGGCCTAGGAAGCCATGTGGAAATCCCAGCCTTCTCTATTCAATCTGTGCTTTGATTTAGGGTATCCTTAAAATTATTTGTAAAGCTCGATACTGGATGAGATATCTGATTTGTATGAGTCCATTTTGATAATCAATACTTTACTCCTCAGTCTACTACTCTCCTCACCTCCTCTACCCAACCATTGTACTTTGATTATTTTTGCAAAAGTCACCAAAAATCCAATGAATTCTTTCCAGTGTCCTCTCATATAATTGCCTAGTGAAAACTATCACTTGCTTCTTTTCAAAGTTATTCCTTG
>NW_005321060.1:0-1230 GCF_000412655.1 Myotis brandtii | reverse complement strand
ACTTATTTCCCTTAGCAGAATACTCCTGGAAACATACTTTCTTAGACCTCTTAGGTCAACAGACGCTAAACACAGTGAGCAATCACCCCAAGTTACCAATCCTTTCAAACAGGTAAGCAGGAAAGAGCTCAGACCAGGCATCTCGATGGAGAACTATGGGAAGGATAAGTTAAGAGGATGACAAGAAAGATCATTAGTTTGAATACCAATGTGGAAAAGAGAGGAAGTGTTGGTACAGAAACCCACGACACCCAGCTGGATGAGAGAGTGGCTACAGGAGCTCACTGCTAGGACATAGAGTAGGTTTCGTATAGTTGTTTTTTAATGACTATAGCCTAAATCTAGTATCCAAGGTTAAATAAAGTCTGGGGTTCAAATCTGCCAGGGAAAAACTTGGCATTTTATTTATTTAGGTTTTTTTTTCTTAAAAAAAGCACTTTCTGGCAAAAGTACTCGCTCTCAGTCATAGGAAAACAAATATTGGAACACCAAGGGTGTTGAAGGTCAGAACTAATATGCTTTTATTAATTAGTTCATCTGAGGAAGTTCGCTCTGCTTGCACCTTTACTGCACCTGCATATAATCAGCTTGCCTTTAATGAAGTGCTCACATGCCTCAATTTACTAAAAACGATTAAAATAATAACAATAATGCAGAAATAGTAAGGACGCGTAAAATATGTGCTTTTACGGCATACTGATTTTGGCTGCATGTCTCTCTCCCTGGATCGGTAATTAATTGCACCTCTGGATCCTACCGCATTTTCCTCCGGCCGTTTTGGGGAAGACAAATGAAATACGAAGGGAACAACATGCGTGACAATCATGCGTGTCCTTGAGCAGCAATGATTAGGAAGAAAGTGTGCAGAGTTCTCATCTGCAAGATATTCAGCATCAGTCATCGCGTTTCCCGTGAGGACAAATAAAAGGGAATTGCATCCAAGCGCACAGTACGCTGGGTCCCCAGTGGTTTGCTACAAAGATCTCCCCAAAGGCAGTTGCCGGTTCCTGGGCAGGGTCACCAGGAAAGGCCCAGCTGAAAAGGCTGGTGTGATTGGCATCTAGATGCTGCAATCATCAAACCTTCCCCCAAATGATTGTGGACCTGTTCCCACTAATAGGAAAAAGAAACAGTGAGGAGGACAGAGAGGGTCGCCTTTGGAATGCCAATCTGAGAGGTACCTTTCGTCTTCTGTTTTTACCGCCTTTCCTTTGGCTGACTAGCATTGCA
>NW_005321059.1:0-1230 GCF_000412655.1 Myotis brandtii | reverse complement strand
CCCCTAAACTGAGCTTGTGCCAGGGGGACCTCATCTCTTCACAGCACTGTTCACAGGCCGTTATTCAGTGAAGGTCAGATTCCTTTATACTAATCAGTAACTCTCCCAACCTCTTTTCCTCCCATGTTCCCATCCTTCCTTCTTTCTCTTTCTCTCCTTTTCCCCCTGATGGTTGTATGCCCAGTGCCTAGCACATAGCAAGAATTTAGTAAAATAGTTTAGTCTGAATGGATGAAAAACAGGATGGGTGTGGTCCAACAAGCTTGTCTTTTTAGCTGAGGTGACTATACCTCTGGGCTTAGTGGGCCAGCACAGTAAGGCAAAGCAAGCAGCTCTCTATCACTAGGGAGTCTATGATCGCCACGTAGTTAACAAAGTGTGATGTCATCTTTTCCCAGGAGTATTACAGTTTCCTTTTCTCTCCTTTTGCTTCTCATTCTTAAAGTAATATATTCTAATTGAAGGACTTGGGAGATATACAGGACAACCTTTTCCTGCAAGGAGATGGGGCAGGGAAGCTGAAGAGAGAGGGAAAATAAACGCTTGTAGTCTCAATATCCAGATAAACCACTATTGACATTTTGTGAAATATCCTTTCAGACCACACTGTACAAGCTGCGTATACTGTAACATGCTACATCACTTACACCGGTCACTTAGAATTCTTCCATGACATGACTTTTAATGACTTATAGTATTTTACTGCATGGATTAACCACAATTTATTTAATCAATTTAGATTGTTATTAATAGCAAACTAGGAGGAGATAATGAAGCAGCAAATCTCCTTGTTGCTATATTTTTGTGCAGGCAGGCATGATTACTTCCTCAGGGTAAACTCCTGAAAGTGAAATACTTGGCGATAAGAATGACCAGCTTTTAAGGCTCTTCATACATGCTACCATATTGTTTCCAGACACAGTAATGATACAACAATCCCACCAGCAGTTAGACATTCGTATTTAAAAATTGTTTTGCTTATATTTCTTTCAGCACAAATAGAGTTGAACATGTTTTCATCTTATTGTTATTGATCATTTGTATTTCTTCCTTTGAAAATGCCTGTGCATAGCTATTGCCCATTTTTCTATTTTGATATCAAAGGTAAAGAAAAGAAATGGAAAGTAAGAGGAATAAATTTAGATCTTCATGAGAATTTAATTAACAAACATTTATTGTTACCTCCTCTTTGCACAGTGCTCTTTATCCTTGGATAAATGGCGTTATGAG
>NW_005321058.1:0-1230 GCF_000412655.1 Myotis brandtii | reverse complement strand
TGAGCTTTGTTATAGGCTGAGAATTTAGCATACAGTTGCTTTCTAACAGGTATTCTAATAGACACTTACTAAATAATGACTGCCCATTTATGGTGCTCTCCTCATTTCTCCCAAAGTCAGGGAAGATGTATCCACCCACCACACAGTGCCTCTTCACAGAACTTGTGTTCTCGCTCCTAGTATCATGAGACTTCCTGTGCCTCAGCCACACTTTGCGGTGCTGGGAGTGAAAGCTGCTTCCCTCAAGTGTGTGTCAATTCCACTTGGTGCACCACTCCGGAGCTAAGCCATCTTGCTTGGGCTGTAATTAAATAACCTTCAAGGATGAAGTACCACAGGGGGCAAGGTCGCAGGGATAGCTACAATCATTTCCTGCAGCTATTGATTTTACACTAATGATCTGAAATGATGCATGGCTCCGGATCCAGCCATCTTCCTCGGAGTGGCAGGTGGGGACTTAGGCTTTGGTTCCCACAAGGGACCAGACCAATTTGAACAGATTTAAACTTGTTGATGCTGTTTCTTAAGTGTGAAGGAGGATGGAAGTCTGGAATCTGAAGGTTATACAAATGTAAGAGGGAGTATAATATTAAGATGAGAGGATTTGTAGTCAGAAAGAACAGAGTTCAAATGGTTATTTTCCCATAATTGCTTGTGGACCTTCAACAAGTAGTGCAAGCCCTCTGCACTCTGATTTCTCATCTGTAAGACAGGGATAAGGATGTATATTTCATGTATTTCCTAAGCATAGGAGATGGCAATTTTAAATCCTTAAGCATTTTGGCTGCAATCATTGGCGCTTCCTTTTCTGCTTTTATTTAAGGCATTAGATACATATTTCCCTCTTAGGGATATTTATCTTTTAATTCTTGAGGCACTGAAAGCCTTTAAATATCAAATAAATATATATTTAATGATGCAATTAGAGATAACATATTAAGGCTCTTGAGGGAAAGTTTGTCACCCCCAAATATGCCTTTTTGGGGTATTATTTTAAGCTGGTTATTTTGAAGAAATGCAAGACTAAGAAGAACCTTTTACCTCCCTCCTGACCAGCCAAACGAAATTCAGCTAGCAAAACCTGCTTAAAAGAAGGGAACTATCACCTTCGCATGTAGCATGGGAGACAAGGAGGCCCTAGCAAAGCCTGTTTGGTTAGCCTCCCTCTGTGCCCATCCTTTCTTGTTGCCCAGAAAGAATTTGTTTACCATATTTGCTCCTTCTCATCCA
>NW_005321057.1:0-1230 GCF_000412655.1 Myotis brandtii | reverse complement strand
GACCTGTGACCCTGTAAAGCCCAGTAAATGCAGCCCATGGCTGTCCTGCACGGACCCAGCTGACCCACTGAGGTGGCCACGGTGGACCCCTGAGCTCCTAGCCACCTGGCACTGATCGATAACAGTAGCTTCAGAAGCCCTCGGCAGCCGGGCGGCTGGCACCCTGGTGACTGAGATCAGCATGCGGCGTGAATCCGACAGCGCGGATTCTGGAATTGCATAGGCTTTTAAACAGATTGCCAGCATCTCTTTTACTTTTATTGTGCAAGAAACACAAACGAAAACAGCAATGATTTGTCCCTCAATAAACAAAGGCAGTAAAAGAAAGAGGGAGAAAAACCACTACCCACATTACATTCCCTGAGCCTCCTTCTCGCTGTGATAGAGCGTGGGTTATAAAAACCCACGTGCAGGGGGCTCAGGCTCCTGCTGCTGTACCGGGCCGGGAAGGGGCTGGAGGGGGTGCCCAGCTAACTCCCTGACAGAGCCTGTGGTTTCAGACAGACCCTGGTTCGGATGAAGGTGTACTACTTGCTGGCTGTGTGACATTGAGTCAGTCACTTAACCTCTCTGAGCCACCGTCACCTTGCTGCACAGGAAGAATAAAGGCAATGAAGGTGGAGTGGCTCAGGTTAGTGCCTGGCACTCAGAGGGTCCTCGGTAACTTCAACAGTGATCATTACCATGGCCAAGGTCATTGTCGGGGACACAGGGAGGAAGAAAAGCCTCCAGCCCGGACTCTCTCGCAGGGTTGGGGTGATTCTCACAGGAGATGGCGAGTGGGCAAGAGCTTTATAAACTGTAGTGCGCTGTCCACACAGGAAGCTTGATTGCTATTAAGTCCAGTGAAATGGTTTTGTTTCCCGTGTCGGCCTTAAGCCTTGGCCAATAACTCCTGGAGTTGCATGTATATATTTGGCATCTTGCGGTCTGTTGGAAACAACCAGCGACATTCTATTTCTCCCCTGACTTGTGTTTTTGTATTCATTTTACCTCTGTTCACATGTAGCTATTTCTCTTTCTCGCTCCCTCACACCGATCTCTTCTCTTTCTTCTCTCTCTTAGCCTGGGAACTCCTGGGCTACCCTTAGACCACTGGATCTTAAACCTTATTATTTGGGACCATTCTATTAAAATAAGGCTCTAGCCCGGATGGCGTGGCTCAGTGGTTGAGCATCTATCTAAGAACAAGAAGGTCATGGTTTGATTCCCGGTCAGGATACATGCCTG
>NW_005321056.1:0-1230 GCF_000412655.1 Myotis brandtii | reverse complement strand
AGCACTCAACAATTCTTTAAGATTTCATTTAATCTTCAAAATAATCCCAAGTAATATTACGCACTGGTCAAAGGTCATATATAGCTATCAAGTGGCAGAGCAAGCATTTATAATCTGCTGGTGCGTGACTTCAAAGCACTTGCCTATTCTACTACAAACTAGTCGTTTTCTTCAAAATTTCATTCAGGCAAAATACACAGAAATTCCTAAAATGTTAGATATAATAACCTTAATAATAATGTGTGAGGAGAAATGTAAAATCGTATTTATGAAACAGAAAAATAATTGAGCAATTGGAAAGACCTTCTTAAAGTTATTTAGAAATGAAAAATAAATTATAAAAAATCAAAACCTGAAATTGTTTCTTAATGGCAAATAAAATGAAAAAATGAATTTTGTACTTTCTTCCTTGTCAAATTATAGCTTCTGTGGTATAAACACAAAATAAAGATAAGATGATCAATATTTGATGATGCTGGGTTAAAATTTTCCTATCTTTTACTCTTTGCAAAGTAAAAAATTTAAATTCAACTTTAAGTTTACATATTTATCATTATTTGAATATTTAAAGAAATCTTTGTAATTGCTCTAGGAAACCCATTTTCTGCATTAATTGAACAACATGAATAATTAATTTTTATTGATTCAAAGCCACAGTTTAAATTTTTGTATATAAAAATAAAAACATCCAGATAATGCAAAGCTTTCCAAACACAATATCTTTTATAACACTTCCGAAACATTAACTCAAGAGAACAGATTGCTGATCCTGATGTATACAGGGAAGGTATGGGCAGAGAGTGTAAAAAAAAATCTAGTAAAGAATTACTTTTTAAAAAAGTTAGGTGAGTGCCTTAAGTTGAGGTATAAAAAAGAAGTTGTAATTCTATTTAAAAAATTGGAAAGTTTTAATAATATCCTATATATAAATTGATCAAACATTAATCAAATATTAAAATGAAGTCACCATATTAGTTATTATAGACACTTGATAGATTTCACTAATTAATTTTAACTTAAAATGACTTTTAGAAAACAAATAATAGAGTAAGAATGATACTTTATTAAGATAAAAACACATATTAACAGTAAAATTATATTTAAGATTAAAGTAGAAATAAGTCTCATTAAATTTAATATGGTTGGTATAAATGGTAGATATAAAAATACATTAGTAATTGCATCAAAAGTAAATGGAATAAATTCATATTTTAAAGTTTAAGATTATTA
>NW_005321055.1:0-1230 GCF_000412655.1 Myotis brandtii | reverse complement strand
AAGCATCTCTGAGTCCTCTTCACATGGTTGTTCTTGGCATATGGTGGGCGCTGAAAAATGGCAGCTGTTATAGATGTGTGGAGAGTGTGAAATGACCAAAACGTAAACAACCGATTTGAAAAAGAAAAGGGAAAGGGAATGTTAATCTGCAAACTGAAGACTCAAACCCATATTGTCTGACATTTTTCTCACTCTACCACAGGTCCTTGGCACTGGGCAGTCCAATAACCAAAAGCCCATCACATTGCCCCTCGAATAATAAAGGTTAATGATAGATAATCCTTGTCTTTCACTTGCAATCCTGGGCTTTATGTAGAACTAACATGTTGGGAAAATATAGTAACAAAATAAGTATCCACAAAACTGTCACAAAAACCAGATCATAAGTACATTCTCTTCAGGATTCTAGAGTTTGTAGTGTAGGTGTTGGAGACACTAGCCAGGGAAATAGATGCTACTGGGATGTGCAGGAGACATGAGAGTTCACAGGCAATTCTTTTCTAAGCTTGGCTTCCAGCTTCTTACCAAGTCATGGCTTCTATTCTAGCTTGTCAGACTCTATCTACTGCTACCAAAAATGTTCTCACCTGTGCCCTTGGAAATCTCTATTTCTGACTCTGGTGGGTTGAATAATAGCCCCTCAAGATGTCCACCTCCTACTCTCTGGAACCCCTTCCTATTACCTTACATGACAGAATTTGTGGATGGGGAGAGCATTCTGAGTTGAGATGGGGAGAGCATTCTGGGTTATCTGGGCTCTAAGTGCAGTGACAAGTGTTCTTATAAAAGAGAAGCAAAGGAAGATTTGAGTAAGAATAGGAGAAGGCCATGTGACCGTGGAGGGAGAGATTAGAGTGATGCGGCCACAAGCCAAGGAATGTTGGCAGCCACCCGAAGCTGGAAGAGGCAAGAAATCGATTCTCCTCAAAGACTCCAGAAGGGCCACAGCCATGCTAACACCTTGATTTCAGCTCAGTGGTGCTGAGTCTAGACTTCTGGTTTCCAGAACAGTGAGAAAATGCATTTCTGTTGTTTAAAGCCACCATGTTTTGGTAATGTGTTATAGCAAACACAGGAGACTAATATTTTGACTAACATGAAGTTGATGGACATAGGACATATTTTTTCTTTTTTTGTATTACGTATTTTTCCATTTACTTATTCTATAAAACAAAAATTGAGAGTCATCATATACATATACAAAGTATGGGCTAGGTGTGGAGAGGCATA
>NW_005321054.1:0-1230 GCF_000412655.1 Myotis brandtii | reverse complement strand
ATGCTTATTTATGCATAAACTATCTCTAAAGTATATGGAAAATACATTTACTATCATTTAGGCCTCCAGGAAAGGGAAATAGGTTTACAGGGGAAAGGGATAGGAACAGGACTTACATTTCAATGCTACCATTTTGGATCTTCTTAATTTTATTCCTTATACATGCATTACCTATATTTAAAAAACACACAATCTAAATTTTAAAAGAAATAAAAAATTAACATATTAAAAATATAAAGACTATATGGGAAAATATCTATAATATGTATGCTTTAAAAAGTATACAAAATTTTACCCATATGATAATTAAATATACATAAAATATGTCTGTTCTAGATCAACAACTAGATACACACACAAATGAAAGGGATATATTGTTAGTTGGGAGTGCAAATGCTGTTTTGTAAAAAAACTTTATAGATGTTATAATAGGGTATGTTAGTACATATGGTAAATTACAATGTAGTAAAAAGAAAAACCAGATTTAGATCACAAAAATCTAATTTCCTTAGGGTTTTCAGAGAGAGGCTTTTCCCACGAAGCGAGGTGCACCTGGTCACACTGCCAGAGCTGGTTCAGTTTGGTTTCCTGCTAGCCTCGCCAGAGGAACAAGATACTGGATCAGTCACTGCGGTTGATTACGTTCTCACACTCAGCCCTGGTTCACCTGACCCTGGACAATCTGTCTATTTATGGAGACAAGGCTCTGCACAAACAAGAGGCTTTCTGGAGGCGGGAAAGCCAGAGTGTTAAATATCCTCCTTCATCCGCTCAGCTTCCTTCCTTGAGCAAGGGCCCCCGTGGGAAACCGGAGGTGGGCTCTATCCAGGCAGGAAGAAGAGTCAGCCAAACTCCGGCCTTCTGCTCTGCATCCTCCCAGCCCTGCCAACCCACGGTCCACCTGTTCTTGGAGGCATGTCTCTTCCAGGATGCCTGCCCCACTCACCCTTCAGAGGCAGCTGTGGGAGAGTGGAGAGACCCAGATTGGGAGTCAGGGATTGAGTCTGCCCCTAAGGGCATGACCTCATACAAGTCACTTAGCCTCCCTGAGCCCCAGTTTTCTCATCCATAAAATAATCCTACCTATCTCACCATGCTGCCAGAGAGTAACTGAGATTGTCATGTTGTTTCATTCTAGGCCTCACATTATTTTTCTGCCTACTGCTTCTCAGTCTCCTTGGCCTGCTCCTCCTCAGCCTGCGCATCACATTTATCAGTCCTCTGCCCTCC
>NW_005321053.1:0-1230 GCF_000412655.1 Myotis brandtii | reverse complement strand
GGGACAGAGCAAGTTCATAAATAAAACAGGAGCCTGAGGGAAGAGCTGCTTTGTCAGAATATAAATATTTCCCTTCTGCTTTTATCTTTAATGTAGTGTGAGAAGCTTATTAAAGGGAAAGGCATCTCTGTCCCTGGAGCCTCGCACAGCCTTGCGGGGAGGGAGCTGCCTGCAAAGGGCGCACCTCAGCCCCCACTTGGGAAGTCTCCCCGCTGGAGTGAGCGCCTTGCCAGAGCCAGGAGGAAGGGCTGGGGGAAGAAAGGGAAGCCATTGTGGCCGGAGGATGCTTATCTCGATGGGCCTGGTGTCCTGTTCTGTGAATCGCGGGAGATGCTGAGAGACCGAGGCCGGGAGTGCCCGTCTGCTCAAAGGCTTGGCTGCCGAGGCCTGGCTGCTAGACTTTCACCGCTTCATTAGGGAGAACAATATCCAAAAGCAGACAAAGGGGAATTTGTCTCCAAGAGTAAGACAGATGGAAAAGCTGGCGGGGGTGGGGACCTAGGGGCCTGTGAGTACTCCTCCTCTGAGGAGCCCTCCGTGCCTGCAGACCTCACATCTCTAAGAAGACAGCCAGGGTGGGCGGGCCAACGTCCAGCCTTCCTGAGCCCAGAGCCATCACTATTCCAACACCGCCTCCCTAAAAATAGGGTAGGGCAGTCAGAGCCTGCATACCAGTTCAGGCTGGCACAGAGCCTGCCACCCGGTGGGTGCCCAGTGAGGGTGCAGGGCATGATGCTGGGACTGTGCCGGTCTGTATGTGTAAGGCAAGTATGTCAAAGCGAGTTTGACATGCGTGGGTAGGGCCACGCCTGGGGCCTGGCACCCTGGTTTGGATGGGTGAGTGGACACATGCATTTCTGTTGGCCCTCTTGGCTGCCTCTGCAAAGGGCCTCTGGTCTGATCAGGATTTGGATCCCACCAAGCTCTGTGGCTATCTCATCTTTGCTGACCATTTTGAGATAGTCAGCCACGTGGTTGCCCAAGGATAAGCCATCCATTCATCAGGTGTCAGAGTCTAGCCAAAGGTGGGGTGGGAGAGCCCCTAAAAATGAGTGCTGAATGTGCTTCTCATTCTTCCCTCTTGTCTGGGCTTTCCCAGTTGCTTCACTGCTCTACCCACCCGGAAACAAACTCATGCGTTTTTATTTCTACAATGTAGTGAGTGGAGAGGACATTTTAAAATATATATACTGTTTTATTGATTTCAGAGACGAAGGGAGAGGGAGAGAC
>NW_005321052.1:0-1230 GCF_000412655.1 Myotis brandtii | reverse complement strand
GAATTTGAAATAAAATCACAAAGATCTCACTCAGAGATTGTCCACCTGTTTCTTAGTATGGAATATTATTTTGGAAACAACAGATCTTGGGTATCTCACTTGTGATTATAAGCCTCAAAACAACACCGAGTACTAGTAAGTGGGTTCTACTTGCAATGTGACTAGTACCATAGATAGCAATGCCCCTACATCTGTAGACAGGATCTTACTATTCTCTCTGCTAAAGTTCCTATTTGAGTAAAAGAGTCTCTTGCTCTGACCACACACTTTTATGTTATTTTCAGGCACAGACCTCTCACTAAGGTTTTCCCCAGCTTCAAGATGCAGATGGCATAACTGGGAAGTTTTGAAGCAACAATGTGACATGTTCTCTTTGCCTTTTCAGGGTCCTTTTCATTTGGGGGTTGACAAGCAAGTGGTTAAGTGGTGAATGATAGGACTCTGAATGTTTCCAAGTTAGCACATAAGGCACAGAGGCAGAATGTCAAGTAACAAGGAACTGAAATATGCTGACATTTAGACTTTGGAGTGAATGCTGAGAGGAAAAGGACCGCTGCAGGCCTGGTCAGCCATGTCGGCTGAAGCAGGTTTTCTTGTTCAGCAAACAGAATCTTAACCAGAAACATCTCTCAGGCAACCAAGTTTTGGTTCTCGGATTCTTGAATAGTTATGAAGTTCTAAACCTCCTCTTAAAAGCTAAACTGAGGCATATTAGAAATTTTTAGCATTTATTTGAGCAAAAATCCATTCCAGTCGAGCAGCATCAAACCAGAAGTGGGTGAGGCAGGCTCCTCCTGACAGGAACCAGGGGAAAGACTTATAAAGTACAGAAGCAAAGACATTGGCTATCGCTTAAAACCCCAGTGGCTGTTTGTGATTGGTTGTCCTTAGCATTTTGATTTTGTCACCTTGGGGCTTGGGTTTTGCTTTGCATTAAGTAGGCCTCCACGGCATTAGAGTCACATCAGTCTAATGGCCTCCTCGGTTAATTAATTAGCACTCCCAAACCAAAGGTTAGGGGCGGGATTCTTAGAGTTTAGTGTGCATAAAAATCAGTTGCGAAGCTTGTAAAAAGAAATAGATTCCAGTTCACCATCCAATCCAGAGATGAGCTAGAAATCTGCAATTTTACAAATCTCTCCGATGAATCTGACACAGTTGTTGCTTAGAGAAACATTGGTGGAGGGATTTAAAGATCAGTTCCCTTCTGTGGTCAGAGACACTGCTTGC
>NW_005321051.1:0-1229 GCF_000412655.1 Myotis brandtii | reverse complement strand
TTCTGTTCCTTGCTTTGATTGAACTCACCATCTACAAACTTCCTGAGAAAGCGCAAGAGGTAAATTGTTGAGCCCTGGACTGAGTTTTGAAGTCACCAGCCTAGAAGCATCATTGTGCCTTTCTTTGTACACCAGGACGCCCCTGGCACTCCCCAACCAAAGAGAACCCCCCTTCTGCCCGCCTCCCAGCTCATGGTGAACCCATCCCCTAGGACAACAGTACTGCATGTCCTCAGCTGGCATGAGGCCACGGCCCATGCCCGACAAGTGCCAATCAACAGCACTGTCTTAATAATACCTTAGCCTCAACACCCAAGGTTTATGCTGCATTAATCACCTAATAAAGAAACCTTCACAGGTTTCTAATTACCAGCCTCGTCTTCACACTAGGCCCATTTCAAGAGGTGCCATTTTATACGCTGGAGTGCTTATAGTCACTCAACAAACATTTATTGTCTACCGTATACAAGACACCATGGCAGGGCTTTACCATGGTGTTTCTGATTCAGTCTTTACGTCAATCCTGTGAAGTGGGCATTATTGCCATTTGTAAATGAGGAGACAGTTTCAGAGATTAAAGCTTCTCTGGCTATTCATTCAACGCACTTCCTGAGCACCCACTGTGTGCTAGGTGCTGGGGATCCTGCAGGGGCAGACACACATGTCCCTGGCCTCGCCAAGTGTCTGGTCCAGCCAAGAGCAACGGGCATGAAACACATGATTTTGTAAATAGTTTCTGAAATACATTTGAGACAGTGCCGTGAAAAAGAAGTGTGAGCTGCCGTGTCCCGGGCTGAGGAGTCAGAGGCGAATTTCCGGAGGCCCTGTCTTAGGTCTGAAGATCAGTCAGAAGGGAGAGAGGAGGAAGAGCACAAGCGAAGGCTCAGAGGCAGAGAGGGGCTCTGAGGAAGGGAGGGACGGAAGCGCAGGTGTGGCCAGAGCCGAGTGTGAGGCAGGCAGCTGGACGGGCCCCAGGTCAGGAAGCAGGTCACGGAGGGCCTGTGTGCTCCGTTACGGAGCCTGCACATGACCTCCGAGAACACGGGGGTGCGATGGACTCAAAGGATGTGATTCGCTGTGTCAAAACGCATTCTGGTTGTTGTGGGGGCATGACCGTGGAGGGGATGAAAGTGGACACAGGCAAAGCCAAGAGGAGGCTGCTCCAGACATTACACCCGAGGTGATGGCTGCTTCGCACGAGGGGTGCAGGTGGGGACGGGGAAAAGTGT
>NW_005321050.1:0-1229 GCF_000412655.1 Myotis brandtii | reverse complement strand
TGACCTTGGGCAAGTTGCTTAACCTCTCTGTGCCTCAGTTTCCTCCTCTACAGAATTGAGGATAAGGACTATACCTTATTCACAGGGCTAAATGAGTTTATAGTTGTGAAGTACTTGCAAACTAGCAAGTACAATACAAATGAGCTATCATTATTCCTTTGATAAACTCCCTACTGTGGTATTATATCGTCTTCTCTGAGGTTGTTTGAGCTTCGAGAGGGACCTTCTGGAACTACAATGCTTCAATACAATGACCCCGACACTGACAACCTCGGGTAGCTGGCTCATGCAGGAGAGCTTTCTGCAGGGTCAGATCTTTAGGTGCCCATATAGGTGTGGCTGGTAAGCAGCCTGCAGGCCCAGTTCTGTGGATACCAAATACAACGACCCAACCGTATCGCATACTGACCTAATAAAAATGCATACCCACAGGTTTGCTTTATTGCTTCTCAAGCACAAAATATATACACGTGGAATGTGAGGCTATTTGCTTTTTAATCAGTTCTCAACTTTAATTTTTGTGGAATGTAGCTCAAACAACCAAGATTTACACTTTGATTAGTTTAGGATTTACTGCAATATTTTGCTGAAGACATGCCTAATCTCCTGAAGAAGTTTGTGAGCATGAGCAATAAATTAATTCTCCAGAACCATGCTGAGGGACTCACTGGAAACAGCTTCCAGAAAAGCCCTGCAAGGCATTTGCTCTAACAAGGTTGCTGAGTGTACTGTCACTACTTCATTTAGAGGTCCCTTATCCATGTAAGAATTCCATTTCTTCCAAAGGCTAGGAAGCACTGCTTCACTAGGGGTTGATGTTCTTTCTCTCTGACAGTCAGAACCATGTGACTTACTGTGTTTCTCCCTCTTCCCTGCCCGCTAGGCTTACCGCCCAATTTGTTGGCTCAGTTATCAACCTAATTACAGTTATATAGACCATTGAGGCCTGCCAATCTGGGTCCATTTTCTCCTGAACTTGAATGCCTACTCTAAATGATATTCACCTTGGTTCAGAATATTTCTTTTCTATTTTAGCATGTTATTCTCTTTGTCTCTAACCCACCTGAAATGCTTTAACAATAAACTCCAAAGGCAACCATATATCTTTGTATCCACAGGCTCACACTAGTGTAATGTGGCTGAAAAACTGTATTCTGGCTCTGTTCATGTGGCACATACATGAGGTGGCAGCATTGTGAAGAAAACACACTTCTCTCCTGTTCACTCAT
>NW_005321049.1:0-1229 GCF_000412655.1 Myotis brandtii | reverse complement strand
TTGTGTCATGGTGTTGGTGCTCTGTGGACTTGGTGAATGCTGAAATAGACTTGCTCTGCAGTATGATGTTACTGAAGATTCCTCACAGATCCTTTCTGGCGTCTTTCAGCTACTACTCTTTGAAGCAGGCCTCTCCTCCTTGGAGTTCCATTTGCTCTCTGGATAGCCTTTTTGATCAAGATCCTTCTTACAATAACAGAAGCCAAGCATGTTCTTAGACCTTGGAAAACTCATTTATTTGCTGTATCATTATAAAAAATGTATATAGAACTCACTTCATCCTTGTTCAGTATGCTATAACATGCCCAGTGTCTCCTGAAGTCCAACAGTCAAATAAAGTTCTGAGTTTTTTGCTTTTCCTCCTTAAGTGTTTCCTTATCACTTGACTGAAGCTAAAGGAAAAATGTCTTCTTCCAGTCTCCCATAGATGGTGGTGGATGAGTGAAGTGCCAGTCACAGAGATATTCCCTCAAAATAAACTCTCTGTCCCTCTTGCTCGCTTCTATCCTTTGTCTTATATAATGGGTAACGTACTAAGGTCAGCAGCATAGGTTTTGGGTCATCCAATGGCAAATCCTGTATGAATGGTCTAACAATTGCTTTAAGAATGGTGAGAGTAAGGATATGTGTAATTTAGGGGAAAGTTTTGCAACTCCTATTTTGTTCTTTATAAGGGGAATGTGGGTATTATATAAAATTATGTTTTAGGAACACATTTTGGAAGCTATGAAGATATCTATATTTTATCATTATCTACAGACATACATACATATGGGTATTCAGATCCTGCATTCTTCCTGTGATAAACACATGTGGACCCAATTTGATGCATTCTCCTCACCTTCCTGTTTTCTATAGGTAATCATTCTTGACACAACAAGTTAGAATTACCCATGATTTAAGGTCTTTCCAAGAGGATCCGCAATAATGGCATCTGCATTATTTGAGCTTGAGAAGATCAAAGCAACAAGGACACAGAACCTTGTACAATTGCTGCATATGTTGAAGGATAATGTTCACAGACCAGTAACACATCTCTGCAGGTTGAATTATGGGGAGAAGGTGAGGAAAAGAGAATGAAACTGACTCAATCTTGAACAGTGGGAAAATATAGCAAATTCCACAAAGCAGGCAAGTGCTAGAGAGCCTGAGTCTCTGACATGAAATAACACTAAAGCAGCGTAAAAAGGGAATATATTTACCTTATATGGAAAAATGTCTTCATGTTG
>NW_005321048.1:0-1229 GCF_000412655.1 Myotis brandtii | reverse complement strand
GTTGGTAAGATTTCCACACTATCATAAGCTTTATGGTAAAGAAGCTGATGTGAACTCTGCTCCGTTGGTACTTTTGAAGATCCATGGGGCACCTAGGAGGCAGAAAATATATTATTTGGTGTGTAACATCAGCTATAGTCAGAAGATAGAGGACTCGGTGCACAAAAAATGACTAAGGGAACATAGAGATTTGTTACATTCACTACATACTCTAAATTAGATCTACCTGCAAGGTAAGCCATCTACCGGGTCTAATATTATGGAAGCATCCTTTGTGATTGCTTAGCTACTATATTCTGACAAGTAATAATTTGGGATTCAAGGAATCAAAAAAATAGATAAAAACTAGTGTTCAGTTTCTCTGAATATCTTCAGCCTATTTTTTCATGCAAATGAAGCTTTCTAAAAATGTTCACATTACTCATGCTTGTAATCAAATTTACATGTTTATTTGCTCATTTCAAAAATCTAAGGCCAAAGTTATATTTGTAATGTGTACACAGTATGTGGATATAAGCATTACCTATGATACCCAGCTATCAGTCCTGTCATTTTATACATTAGTCCAGAATTTGTGAACAAGAATTTGGCTGAAATCAGTGACTCTTTCCCTTTTAAATGTAACTATGAAAGGTCTAATTTGGATATCTCATGAGCTAAATCTTCTTAAAGAATTGCTGGCAATAATGTGTCTTTATTATTCTTTTATTACTCTAAAGTCCCCTGTTATTTTTCCCAAGTCACCTATTTTATAGAATTTGCATACTATATTAAACATGAGAATATGTGTCTTCATTATCAAAAAGTATATATGGTCACTTTTATAATACAGAGAGCTTTCAAGAAAATTTCACTAGAGGCATTTCAGATGCTCTTAGATACCCACTAAAATAAATGGTTCTAGAAAATAAATGCAAAGCTGAAAATATTTTACTCCAGGTGTCAGGTAGCAAGCAGCCCAATATTTTATTCTGACAGACCAGGAGAGTGAATTTTGAATAGAACCACAAGACATATGTATGATAAAATTGTGTGGCCATTTCTTTGGAGGCGTATAGATCACCGAAAACTCAGGGAAAGCCTCAGAAATAAAATGACTCTTGTCGATAGTAATGAGTGATGATCGTGTGGGATGGAAGGCTCACAAGGATGTTAGTGGCTTTTGTTATAATTCAGAGAAGCCCCCCAAAATAGCACATAAGATTCTAAACTCTTTAAAGCAGAAGTCC
>NW_005321047.1:0-1229 GCF_000412655.1 Myotis brandtii | reverse complement strand
TCTACTCACAGAATAATCTCGTTAATGACCATCATTCATAGGCGTCTCATCATCGTGTGCCTGCTCTCTGCCAGATGCTGTTGGGTGTGGGGTGTGAAGTCAGACCCCAAGGCCACCATCGTAGGCTTAGCTGGGTCCCCTGAGCTCCTGTTATCACAGCACATGAACCCCTAAAGGAAACGGTGACTCTTAGGAACTTTGGGGAAAATTAGACACCCATCAGTGCATCTTATCCGGTGGCCATCTTTCAGAAGTTTATTTTAATGTGTATTATTTATCTACTTTTTCCAGATTTATTGAGATATAAGTGACATATAACATTGTTTAAGTTTAATATGTACAGTGTAATTTGATTAATTGCATATATTGCAAAATGATAGCTATAATAAGGTTAATGAATACCTTCACCACCTCATGGAATTACCTTTTTCTGAGGTGAGAACATTTAAGATTTACTGTCAGCAACTTTCAAATATATAATACAGTCTTTTAAAATGATGGTGACCATATTTTCCATTATAACCCCAGAAATTACTCATCTTCTAACTGGAAGTTTGTATCTTTGACCAACATCTCCCCAGTCCCCCCAGCCCCAGCCCCTGGTAACCACATTCTACCCTCTGTTTCTGTAAGTTGAGCGTTTTTAGACCCACGTATCAGTGAGATCATACAGTGTCTGTCTTTCTCTGTCCGCCGTACTTCACCTTCCACAGTGGCCTCGAGTTCCACCCACGCTGTGACAAATGGCAGCCTTTCCTTCCTTCTTGATGGCTGAGTAACGTGCCCTGTGCCACATTTTCTTTACCATCCACCCTCCGGTGGACACAGGGTGTTCCCAGGCCTGGCCATTGTAAATAATGCTGCCATGAACATGGGGGTTCGGATAGCTCTTTGAGATAGTGTTTTTATATCCTTTGGATAGATACCCAGAAGTAGGATTGCTGGATCAGGAGGTAGTTCTATTTTTAATTTTTTTGAAGGACCTCCATACGTTCTCCTCAGTGGCTGCACCAATTACTATTCCCACCAACAGTGCACAGGGGTTTCCTTTTCTCCGTCTCTGCCAGCGCTGTTACTTCTCGTCTGTTGCTAGTAGCCATCCTCCCCGTGTGAAGTAGTTTGATGTCCCTGCTGATGAGTGATGTTGGGCATCTTTTCATGTACCTGTACCTGTACCTGCTTTATGGTGTGGCCATCTCACAGTAGGCGATGGCTCCCTCCTGTGTGTG
>NW_005321046.1:0-1229 GCF_000412655.1 Myotis brandtii | reverse complement strand
GACCACCTTCGCAAAGGATCCTCATCACACAGGGGTGAGTTAGTCTCAGGCAGCCAGGAGTTCTGAGTCATTCAAATGAAAACACTCTCTTCAGACCCTAACGAACTCAACTAGCCTCCTACCATCTGATTATTTAGGACAGAGTCATTTTCATACATACATGTATCAACTGACTGACAGGTATGTCTATGTGGTCCTCATGTGTGTGTCCTGCTTCCATCAGACAAGCTCTCTGAGAGCAGGGATGTTGTTTCCCTTAGGGCAACAGTTCCCCTAGGGCAGGGACTGGGCCACACCCATCACAGGGGAGAGGCCCAAGGCTCATCGTTCACTGTCCTCTGCACCTAGCACAGAGACCAGTATATAAAGGGTTACTGATGGATGGGCAGGTTTGGAGCAAAAGCATCCAATAAGCCCAGGGACCTGAATCCAATAGGAAAAGGTGTCTCACTGATTTTACTGAGTCTCCTGCAGGCACACCCAATCATGCGTTGGTGTTCGGGCTGAGCTGGCATGTAGGGTCTCGCCCCCACCTCTGCAGCACAAGTAGCAGACACCCCAGTGGCCAGCTCCCCGGGAGTCTGACAGACAAACCCCTCCCTGTCTTGCACAGTGGGGAGCAGCAACACCTTCAAACCAAAGCACAGCTGGGAGGAGGGTGACAGGGTCCTGGTCACTGCATTACTACTTAGTCCTGTGGGCCTTCATTTCTCTATCTGTGAATCAGCCAGAAGACTCCTTACCACGCCCTGCCTTACAGGCTGCCTCAAAACAAGATAGTATCTGGTAGGGCTTGGAGCTCATGAGAAGAAAGAGGCTGAACAGATAATGTCATGTGTCATTATAACTTGTTGCCAATAGCATATTTACCAACTATGGTGATTCAGGGGGAGAGAGAAATCCAAGCTGCACCTCTGAGGTGAGTGCTGGAATCAACAATCCCAATCAAGCCTCAGTAAGTTACCCGGTCGGTTCCCCCATATCTGGACCGACGCTGCTGGGCAGGTGAGAACCATTTAAATGGCTCCTGGAGCCAAATTATTATGAGTTTAATTCAAATGGCATCCTCAGGCCCTGGAGGTTTTGGCTCAGTGTTACAGCATCAGACCAAAGGGTCACAGGTTCGATTCCCGGTCCAGGGCACATACCTGGTTGGGGCGTGTGTGGGAGGCAACCAATGAATGTGTCTCACGTTGATGTTCTCTCTCTCTCTCTCTCTCTCTCTCTCT
>NW_005321045.1:0-1229 GCF_000412655.1 Myotis brandtii | reverse complement strand
GTCCTAGCACATGTGCCAACGAATGGAGACTGTGGGGAAGACACGAACATCAGGGCGCCTGTGCTCCCCTGCAGGCCCCGGCGGGAGCTTTCACTCGTCAGTGACAAGACAATCACGACAATGAGAAATGTGGACCCAGGGGACAGAATCCCGTACAGCCCTCACTCAGCGTCCCCTCATCTCGAGCCCTCACAGACAGCCTCCAGTTCCCAGGTAGCCGTCTGTCCTTCCCACTGGGAACTGTCACCAGCAACACCACAAGGTGGGGTCATCAAAGACCCGAGACTCTTGCTTGGGACATGCCCTCCGATCTTTCAGCAGCGTCCCCGTCCCCGAGAGCAAGACGCCAGGGAGGGCACCACCTACCCGACACTCCTCCGTACGTGGTCCGCTTCCCGGCGCCCACTGCTGGCCAGGGCGTGCCGTCGGCTCGGAGTCCCATCAGGCCCGAGACCGTGTTGGTGGCGGTCACACCGTCGGCGCCACCTGCGGAAAACACATCACCACTGACCTGCAGTTTTTAAAGGGACACGGGGAAACCCATTCAGACCCGACAGCCCGGGAAAACGTGCCCGGCACCTCCTCACGCGAGTGTTTCCCCATCCGGTGTCTGCCCTAAGCCCGCTCCTCCAACTGCACTTAACACGCTCGGCACATACATGGTTAATCACCGCCTCTCCCTGTTCCCTATTCCTGTACAGACGTATGGATGCCCAATGTTCTGTACTCAATGCTATTTTCCAGGTAATTTACAATATATATGTGTAATATATTTGCAAATCAGGATGCAATTTCCAGTGGGTAGAAGGCAGCGTAGATGATTTGTAAAATCATGCACTGACCCTATAATTTATGGATTCAAGAGATGTTTGCTGCGCATATGTTTAAGGCAGTGTACTAGGCCCACCCAATAAAATATAATGGCAACTCGTCAGCAATTTCACATCATGGAAGGTGGTATCTTTTTCTTTCACTTTATTAAAGGTTCAGATGCTGCTGTTGGACTGTTACATTATCATGTCAGTTGTTTCTGGGTGATCTGTTGTGACTGTGGCTTTGTTCCATAATTCTCCCTGCGTGAGACACGAGTTTATGAGGAAACAGGAATGTTCCTTGGCTCCCAAGTCTGGCGTCTCTTTATGAGCCTGAGTCCAGGGGCATCTACCGGTCTGTGAGCTCAGGCTCACTCTGGTGCTTTCCTTAACCTCTAAACCAGTGGTTCTCAACCT
>NW_005321044.1:0-1229 GCF_000412655.1 Myotis brandtii | reverse complement strand
AAATAATGGAAAATAAATACTCTGATGGGAAAAATCAAGTGGCATGATTAGACAATTCACAAAATACACATGATCAGTATAGTAAGGTAGTTTGACTCAATAGCAAACACGGCAAAAAAGTTACCCATTGTTTACCAATCAAGTTGGTAAACCTGTTTTTAAAGGTTAGTATCCACGTTGACAAGAATGTGCCAAACCTAGCATTCTCATCTAGAGCTGTTTGACATCGGTATGAAGAAGTGTAAAATTGCTTTCTGATCCAGAAATTTCATGTTTGGGAATCTACCTTAAAGAACTAATCTGAGAAGGCCACAGAAATTCCCATGCAAAGATGTTCATGCCAGCACTATTTTTAAAGGTGAAAATGAAAATACCCAATGTGTCTAAAAGGTGTTTAAGTAAATTATGGTGCATCTATACTAAAGAATACAATACAACTATAGAAGTCATACCTTTGAGAAATACGCAGTAACATGAAATCAGGTTATGTGGGGATAAAAATTAGGAAATTAAATAATGCATACCCCCTGGTCCTAATTCTATGGAATATATGTGTGAGTAGTATATGATAACACCTCTATGATAACAGGTAGTTGGGATGCTTGATGAAGAAAAGAACCAAAGCTCTCAAGACAGCTGCTGAAAATTCCTGGAGCAAACTAAATTCTAATTATTTCCACTTCTTACCTATCTGTTGGTGATCACAGGTTGGTTACTATGACGTGAACTTAAAATCATAAGCTTTGCATCTGGCCCATGAACAGTGTAATAAGCCACCGCAGAGGCTGCTAAGGAAGTGCTCTGAATTCCCGTTTCTGTAGGAGGAGGGGAGCAGCAAGCACCCAGAAATTCAGAGACGTTCAGCAGGGGACACCTAAGTGCTTTGTCACCACATTTTGGTGTGAAGACAATATGCCTCCAGGATCACTTTCTCTTTTGGTGGCCTGGCCTTTCTTCCTGGGGAACTCCTGTCGGGAAGGGACAAGAATCCTGGGTCTCCTGTTCCATCCAAACACTCAGACGTGGTTACTATCCCTCTGCAAAAGGAGGTAGAAAGCCAGATCAATTGACTGACATGCCCCCTTTACTGCCACCATAGACAATCCTTAGTGACACCAACAGTGGAATCTAACACTCCAGCACCAGGGCCTGCCAACTAGTGGGTGACCCAGAACCCCAGGGCCTCAGGGCTTATCAATGCTCCTAGGAGTCATGGGAACTGAGGCCCA
>NW_005321043.1:0-1229 GCF_000412655.1 Myotis brandtii | reverse complement strand
GTCAGAGAGAGACTCCATTTTTATTCTACTTGGGCCCTTCGCTTCTGTTCTTTCTAGTCATAGAGACCATCATTTGCTCTATGCACAATCTCACCCTGCAGCTTCAAAAAACTTTTTTGCACAGTATTAGCTCCATTCTGATAGCTCCTTCAATATAACAACAGCTTAATGCTCTACCAGACAATAAAAATACAGAGACATTATTTTACAGGAATTATCTCTCTGAAGTTTTTCTGTTCATCTTTCTAGTAATTTGCTCTTATATTCACTCATCAATTAACTTGTCAATTCACTCATGGATAGGAATTGAATGTGTGTCTATAAAAATTTAAACGTTTAAACCTAATTTTCCAATGTATTGGTATTTGGAAATGGTACCTTTTGGAAGATGATGTGGTTTGGATGTGGTAAAGAGGATGGACCCCCCATGATGAAATTGGTGCCATTATAAGAATATAAGTAGTGGGGAAAGGACACAGTAAGAAGATTGCTGTCTATAAACCAAGAAGCAGTCTCTCACTAGATACCAATTCTGTTGGCTCCTTGATCTCAGACTTCCCAGCCTCTAAAACTGTGAGAAATAAATGTATCTTACTTAAGCCACCCAAGTCTATATTTGCATAGCAGCCTGGACTGATGAAGACACCATATACTAAGATCAATCTGTGTAGTTATTCTGTGGGGTATTTATCATAGGAACATGATCAAAACAAAATATTTGTCCACAAAAATCTTTCAATCTACCGGGGAAGTAGACTTTAAAGAATAATTATAATGCGAGAATGGAAGTGGTTATAGCTAAAGGTGAAAAAGAAAGAGCACACTGACTTGTCTGAGTACAGCCTCCTAGAAAAGACAGCTTGTGAACTGAGAAGCCCTAGCGCATGAATAGAGAGAGAATATTCCAGGGCAGGAGAGCAACAATTATGAATGGATGAGGATGTGAACCAGAATGACATATTCACTAAAATGAATAAGTTCTTAATATCTGGAGTTTTATATAGTAAAAAAGATCAAAAGACATGAGGGTTTGTGGAATAGGCAGAGGCAGGAAATCATGTTTTAAAAAGGAATTTTGACATTATCCAAAAGACAATTGAGAGCATGGATAAGTGTATTAATTATTCTTGCTTAGTGTCTGTTAAAACATATTTGAAGGTAATTAGAAGTTTTCCTTACATTCACATTCAACTCATGTATTAGAAGTACCCAATCTTGTATATAAAACA
>NW_005321042.1:0-1229 GCF_000412655.1 Myotis brandtii | reverse complement strand
TGAAACGTATTTTAATAAACACTGCCTTTATAATTATATTTAAACTGTGTATACATTTTTGGGACAATATATACAAATATTTATCATGTAGTTTTCTATTTCATAGAAGTATAAATCTTCAACCTCCATTATTCCTTTCTCTTTCTCATAATCAATTGAGACCTAGGGAAAGGCCAAAGCTCACAGGTCTATTTTAGCTAAAACCCAATCTCTTGGGGCCTTAGCAAAATATTGTTTTTTATACGTGTCCAGTGTTTGATGGACACCAGAAATACTTTTGCAAAGTTTCTTGTCAGACCTTTGTATATGCTATAATGAAAGTAAAGTATTTAAATATTTACCTGTGGTGAGCTCTCTGCTTGAATTAACTGGTAGGAATCCCATAAAGATATTTCATACATCCATAAAAAGGTGAAAAGTAGGCTTGGACCATTTGATATTCTGAAATGGAGTATTTGGCTTGCAAATAAGATCCTTTTAATTCAAGCCATTAAATGTCTTACATAAAGTCAAAGATTAATGTCTGAAATTTCTTATCTTTGGTTGCATTTTTAGATTTTTTTGGAGCATCAGAGGAAAACATTTTAAGACTAACAACTCTAAGAAGCAGGAACCATCATTTCTCCCCTACATGTTGGTTTACAGTGCACTTTCCTCCACCTGCAAGTAGAAGAGAGAATTTTAACCACAAAACAGTGAAAGTCAGACTCCAGTGCTCAGATTCATACCAATTAATAAAGATTTTCTTCTTATGTATTATTGCCACCTTCAGGGTTCTCATGCAGTGATTTCAGAAAGAATGAGTTATACTGATGAAAAAATACACTAGCCAAATTGCAGGGGTCCCTTCATTCTTTATTTCATAATCACTGATTGACTTGTAATGTGTTCAAAGCAGAGACTGCCCTTTTAGCTCTGAGACTGCACTTTTCATTTTTAGGTTTGGTTGCTGTTGTTTTTGCATTTTCCCAGTGTTATTCAAAAATAATTGGCATACATCACTGTATAAGTTCAAGGCATATGGCCTGATGGTTTGATTTATATATATTGTGAAATGATTACCACAATAGGTTCAGTTAATACTCATCTTCTCAGATAGGTACAATTAAAAAGAAAAAAGAAAACAGGAAAATAATTCTTCTTGTGACAAGAACTATTAATACTTTATTTATTTATTTAAAATTTTTAATGTTGACATTATTGCAGGTGCCCCCCCCCCTTACCCACCT
>NW_005321041.1:0-1229 GCF_000412655.1 Myotis brandtii | reverse complement strand
TCTATTATTAGATAGGATATATATATATATATATATGCCTAAGACATGGATTTCACTTTTAAGATACTACTTTTGAAGAAACCGAATTTAAAAATAGGAAATAATTGTCAACAGTAAACATTGGTTTTTGATTACACATGAAACAATGTGGTATAGTGTTCTAGGTATTTAGACAAATAACCAAGCCGTGTCTTCTAACCCATCATCTGGTCACCCAGGCTGAGAGTGGCGTAGATGGGTTGTAACAAAGCCACCATTACAAACAACCAATAAATATTTCCTGAGAGAGGTAAAAGTTGATATAAAATGTCTCCAGTAGACCATATCCTTCTTTCTTTTGCTTTAGAGTTGTGAAACTAAAATATTTACCAGTAATATTTGCTATGGATATTTCTGTTTGTACTCAGAGGAAATTTCCTTGTGTATTGCCCTCCTCTTGGATCCTATGTTACTGGAGAACAATATCCAAATTTTACTCTCTGAATTGCTCTAAGTTTCTATGCCAAGTGAATGGGTAATAAATATCCATGCTGATATACATAGGTCACTTAAAGATTAGTCAAAGGGTGTTAAGAGATATTTTTCTCTTGACTAGAACCTACAACTGATTACTAATACCAGCAGCTAACATGAGTAAGTTATATTGGAAAAGGATTTTAGGAATTATTATGGATTTTAACCTGCATTGGAGAAGATTTAACAAATATTTTATTGGGAGGAGACTTACAGGTGACTAATTTATTTGTATTGAGCTTTCTTGAAAGCAAGTGTGTATTATGTATAATATTAAAGAATAACAATTTAGCAAATGCTGCTGAATACTGAAGTATTTTGAATTCTGAAGCCTGTTTCAGATACTGTAGTCTTTAGTCTTATGGACATTTTCATCTTAAATTTTAGTAATTTACACAAACAGATCACCCATTATTCATCTATGAACCAATAATAAGAGCAAAATCAGTGTTAAATGAGTAAACCTTTAATGACATCATTAATATTCTTGATATTATCATCCCAATTGAATTTTAGTTCACTAGCAGCATATATGTCATTGTACTGTATTCCAACTTATTAGTGTGGGGATGTCTGTTAGGTTACTAAATGACTTGCTTTGGTTGAGACACTTTAATTTTTTTTTTAAATACAAAACTTGTAATAGCCAGACACATGACCAGGAAATACATCGTGCAGCTCTTTATGAATTGCTTCTGGTTGCTGTGATTATGTTG
>NW_005321040.1:0-1229 GCF_000412655.1 Myotis brandtii | reverse complement strand
TAGAGGGGATAAATGGTGATGGAAAAAATAAAATAAGCTTATAGTTCATACCAAAAAAAAAAATAAAAAGAAAAAAGAAAGTATTATTTCTCTGCCATGATGTCAGTGTTCTGGTACTTATTGTTTTATATGGAGTCCCAGCATCCATCCCCTTTTCCTAATAATGTCACATTCTTATTCAAGAACATGATTTATTCCTCTGAGTCCCTGGTATCAAGGGAAGATCAGCCAACCAGACACTTTCACTGGGGATGTTGAATCCTGAGTGGGTTATGCAAGGCCAATAGGGTGCAGATGATCAAAGGGTTGCTTCTAGGACACTGCTGCTCCACTTTTTGCTGCTTGGGCCTCCAGAACTTTCCATAGTCACTCTCTGTTTCCAAAGCTAGTTTTGTCTCTTCCACCACAATGCATTCCTTTTAACTGTAATCAGCCAGGGAGTTGCTTGCAACCAATAATCCTAACTGATACAGTGTCTTTATATGATGGCAGTAGGTTTGATAGTCATTCATTTGTTATTCCTTTTATTTATTCACGTACCCAAGGATTCCATTCACTTAGTCATTTATTGAAACCCAGTTTTCTGCCTTTTAACTAGCTATATGACTTTAGGAAAAGTAACCTAGGTCTCAGCCTCTTTAGCTGTAAAATGTGGACAATTATACCAACCATGCGAAGTTGTTGGCAGGATTTCAGGTCACATAGATGTATGTAGTTATACTGCTCTGACAAATAGTATTAACCTGGAGCATACACATGTGGGAGAGATATGGCTTTCATTAGAAAAGTAATGCCATTTTTAAAAAATGAATGATTAGTTTCTGGTTCTCCAAAATAAGACAATAAAGTAAAGTATTTTCCTCCTCTCTATCTTATCAAAAATCAAACCTGGAAAGACTGTCTTCCCTTTTGCTTATGTCATTGAGGCCATGTGAGTTGTTGTTCTAATGAATAAAAGGGGATATTACAAGGAGGACACCCTTCCAGGGGTCTAGTACAGTAAGAGAGAAGAGGGAGAGGAAAGAGTCTAGTTGTAAGATCTGTTTGTTCCCCTAAATGTTTCTGCTTTAGAGAAGGAACAGGAGGTGCGGGAAGGGGAAGGGTAATACTACGGTGAGAGATTCCTGACTCCTCTATCCCACTTGGTAACTTGGAGAAGGTCTCATTGTGGAATTCCTTGTACAGCCTTGGGGTGCAGACCATCAAAATGTACTTGGTGCATCGTAATC
>NW_005321039.1:0-1229 GCF_000412655.1 Myotis brandtii | reverse complement strand
GATGGTTGCGACCCACAGGTTGAGAACCGCTGCTTTATATGGACGGGCTCAGAAAAGGCATGCCAGCAACGCACAAGGATCCGGCGGTCCTTGCAGCATCGCCTCGCTATCGGGGCTGGAGCCTCACCTGGATGTTCAGCTGCTTGTCGTGCAGGGCTCTCTGAAGCTCCAGGAGACTCCCCTTGAGGGTTCTCAGCTTCACCGCCAGCTGCTCGGCCTCGTCCTTCGTGTGGGCCTTGCCCTCCAGCAGCAGGTTGTCATTGTGGACAGAGAGCTCCGACAGGGCCACCACCTTCTGCTCGATTTCCACCAGCATGTTCTGGGAGCACAGAAGTAAGGGTGAAACTCACACACCCTGCCGGCCTCTACAAAGACCGTTTCCCGCAGCGAGACACAACACTTCCTTACGTCTTTCATCCAAAGAATACGTCTTCAGGGTTTTTTTTTTCCCCTAGGTTCCCTACAGCCTTGAACAGTATATACAGATTTTTAAAAATACCTTGAGCTTCTAAGTTTTTCTCTTACTTAAAGATTAGATATTATATAATAAAAATATATTGAAAAAAACACATGGGAAGCCCACTTTAGATAGGCAACAAGATGAGGAGAAAAAGACCATTTTTATAGAAGGGACCCATGGAAGCAAAGTGCCCAGAGCCCCAAACGTCATAATGTGGCCCCAATTCTGTGTAATAGCCCCCATTGTAATTATACACCTGGCTCAAATACTAGATTTAAATTGACTAAGGAAGTGTTATATATTTGTGTGATTCCATATGCTTCTAGATTCTAAAAATATTGCCAAAAGATGATTTTAATACTTTGTAAAAAGTCCTGAAATATATTATTGGAATTATGGACTTTATGTATAATGATAAAAATAGAGGTATCCGAAGGGAGTGGAGGGAGTAATGACAAACATATTTTGAAGTGCATGTGGCAATTTCAAATGCTAAAAGGAAATGCTAAAAATAGATGTCTCTTCAGAAAGAAACTTTAAAAAAGATGGTCTAAAGAATAGAAAACACTGGCATGTAGCTCTCTATTGTTTAGCATCAAAGCAGAGAAGAACAATGCCTTCAATACACATAGGTAAACTGCCCAAGGAAATAAAAAATTCAAATTATAACAGTCAATACTACAATAAATATCAAATCATAAAAGGAATGGCCAAAATGGAATACTACCTATTTTTAAAAAAAAGACAATGTTTATCAATGAACAGTTTG
>NW_005321038.1:0-1229 GCF_000412655.1 Myotis brandtii | reverse complement strand
ACCTGGGCATGTGCCCTGACTGGGATTCAAACTGTCATGGGTCATACGTTGACGCTCAATCACTGAGCTACACCAGTCAGACTTGACTTTAATGCTCACCTGAGAGAGAAACATCGATGTGAGAACACCCATTGGCTTCCTCCTTTACTTGACCTGACCAAGAATCAAACCCAAAACCTTTGGTGTACAGGATGACGCTCCTTGTTTTGGCTTTGACTTTCTTTTGACCCTGTCTTCCCCTCCTAAGACTAACAACCCACCTTTTCCAGTGTGGCCCCATGACCTACGGCTACAAGCCATAAGGCAAAGTGAAACCACATGACCTACACAGAGTTCCCATATAATGAGCTACCCAGTCTGAATCAAATGTTAAATTATAAACATTTGCACACAAACCTTTTTCTTTTAAAATAATACATAATAAACATTTCTCAAACAATATGATTAAGAAATCACCACTGATTTTGCTGTACAAAATATTTACACTATAGGGTTTCAATCAATTTTAATATAGTAACTATGTAAATGTCTATTTCCACTTCCATTACTTTTTCTTGAAATTCTGACACAATTATAAAGTTAAAAAGCAGAAAATGTTGAAGCACCAAATGTAACTTTATTTAGGATTTTAAAAGTCCTGAACCTTAAAGTGTTATGCATCAGAGGAAAATCTCTTCCAGAAGTTTGTACAGAATTTTAGCTTCCATAAATATGAGTGATGCCAACCAAAATACCTTAATATGCATTCTATGGAAATGAGCCAATTTTTTTTTTTTGGTCCTAACATGTAACATCATGTAATTTCACATTTAAAAAGTGGGCGTGTGGCCTAACAGTCATGTAGACTCAAATTTTAACTAAAAGCGCAGTGTGGTATGATGATTAAGAGCATGGCCTTCAAACTACCTGAGGTCAAATCCCATGTTTGGCATTTACTAGTCAGTTACCATCTGTGTACCTCAGTTTTCTCATCAGTAAATGGTTAAGTTCCAACCTCTCAGGTACTACAAGGATTAAACTAATTACTGTGTATAAAGAGCACAGAAAAGTGCCTGGCAGGCGACAGTTGATGTTTACATACCACATTCTTATGCCATGCAGCACAATACTTATATTTACCCTACTATTAGTATAGTTCCTTGCTTGAAGGAAAAAACATAAATGCCATAGAAAAAAACTTATCCGTTTTTAATAAAATTTTCAACAACAGTATCTAGTCTTGAATATGA
>NW_005321037.1:0-1229 GCF_000412655.1 Myotis brandtii | reverse complement strand
GCAGTGGAGCATTAAGCCAAGGTTGGCTGGAGCCCTTCTGAATGGGGACCCTGTGTGACTGCACAGGTCACTTACCCGTGAAGCTGGCCTTGGTCTTGAGGTCCAGTGTGCTGGCAATGCCACTGTCTCCAGGTTACTTCCCCTCCTTAACTGCAGGTGTGGTGGCCATATTTGCTGTCCCTTCAGCCTGACCATCGGAGGAGAGGCCCTCAGAGTGAAGGCTCCCACACCCTCACGTTTCCCATCAGCTCCACAGGTGTCAGCATCTCACCCTGCACCCCAGCTGCAACCAATGTGCTGAGGGAAATGGAACCTCGTTTCGTTAGAGAAGTTGAGTTCCCAGAACTGCCCGCTCCTAGACCTGTTTGAAAAAAATCATTATTTTACCAAATGAATAGCCCTCACTCCACTGGATCTATTGAGCTTGAGTTTTATGCCAAATTTGTACAGGGTAAGAAGAGGTAAAATTTGGCTAACTTACCTCCCTGCACACCATTGTAGAAAAATGCTAGCAATGGTTTGGATGCCACAAAACTGACTGTTTAAAGATGAAGCGATGGTGATGAAGGTTGCAAGTTTTTATTTCTGAGAGTATTTGGTTCCAGGTCCCAGACAGGAGGGAAACAAAGACAGGTAAACAATCTGGTCCTCAAGGGCTGAGGGGGCTCCTCACAGTGTGAGGGGCAGCCGCCTCAGGAGCGAGCAGAGGCTCATGGGAAAACTTCTGGGGGAAGGTGCGGGGCCTCCAAAGTGGAGGCCGTGATGGAAGAGGCTGTGAGAGCGTGAATGTCCCGTGGCCTTGACGCTCCCATCAGTAAAACTCATCTATAAAATGCTCCAAGCATCATACGTTGCTAGTGAGAAATAACTAATAAAAACCGGCTTGTGATTCTTAAAGTGCATTTGACACAAATTGAAACCATACAAAGGAATGCGCTTCCAGGGTTTTCTTGAGAAAGGCCGGGAGTAAATGCCTTTGCACAGCCTTTGCAAAGAGGCCACCAGAGTATTCCCGAGACAAGAGCCTTGTTTTCATTCACGCACATAAAGGAATGACCTCCTGGCAGACAAGAATCCCTGATGTGCTGGATCAATGGCTGCTGACGCGCCCATTTGGAGCTGGTAAGAAGTTAACCGGGGATTTCAGGAGATTTGTAATTGTGATTTAAGATAAGCCACTGATGTAAATGAAGCTGACATTGGACTCCAAGTGGCTGACTATGCATTGT
>NW_005321036.1:0-1229 GCF_000412655.1 Myotis brandtii | reverse complement strand
CAGCAGAGAGTGGCAAAAGGCACTTAGACAAAAGGATCATTATGCAGATGGATCAGAAGTTGAACATGTCATGTTAGACCTGTATTACCTTCAATTTGTGTAGAGTGTGACAAAGGAAACAGTAAATAATAAGACTGGAAATATCTTCAAGGGCTAGATTGTTAAAGGCCTTGTAAAACACATGTTTCTTAACATATGTCTTTTAGTTCAAAATTTGTCCCAAGAGCAATGGGGAGTCATTGAATGGCTCTAGGTAGGAAAGTGACATGATCATATTTGCACTTTAAATAAAATCATCCTGTCTAGTGTGGAGAATAGACTGGAAAGAGGCAAGAATGGAGGCAAGGAAACCAGTTAGGAGGATATTGCAACAATCCAGGAAGGAGCTGATGATCACTTGTAGTTAAATTATGACACCGAAGGATGAATTTGAATACTTTTGTTTCATCTCCAGGTCTCCTCTTTACATTTCTCACCACTACACTGGTCCTTGGGTTGATGCCCTATGTAGACTGTATCAACGTTGCCCTCCAGCTTCCATTAAGATGGCCAGTGGGAGATAGCTGTAGGTGAACTGAGGGAAGGAGAAGAGTGAGGTTGAGATACTGATTCCCCACAATCCCCCAGATCCTGTCCACTTTGACCACTGCAGTTTGACTGCCTCCCTCTGGCAGAGGCTACAGCTTGTGTTTGGCAGTCTATACATATAGTTCTCTTCTCTGGGTCTCGTAACCACTGGCTTACTCTTGCCCCTTTTGGCTGAGTTGTGGTGACTCCCATGGCACTCTTCAGCCCTGCTCATACCTTTGTAAATACAGCCATGCACCACAAAACCACAGTTTAGTCAATTATTTACTGCATATGCGATGGTGGTATACTATAGAGCCTAGGTGTTTGGTAGGTTATATCATCTAGGCTTGTTTAAGTACACTCTATGATGTTCACACAACAATAAAATCACCTAGTGACATATTTCTCAGACCATATCCCTGTGGTTAAGTGGCACACGACTGTATTCTCATCTATTTTCTGTTGGGGCTTTGATATGCAGAAGAGGACAGTGAGAGTAGGTTGGTGTGGGAAATTGTAAAATGGTATAATTGAAAGGATTCTGTATGAGATAGAGTGCAGAAGAGGGAGCAGTTGCTGATGATAATTTCTATAGATAATACATTGAGAGATCTTTTAAAAATGTATTTATTTATTTCAGAGAGGGAGGGAAAAGGAGA
>NW_005321035.1:0-1229 GCF_000412655.1 Myotis brandtii | reverse complement strand
GAGCCTTCAGTAGAAACGTTGGCATGCCAAATTAAGGAAACCATGCACGTGTGGCAGCAAAAATACTTCCCAAATTGTCACCACACATGCATTTCTAGCCTTTTGCCGCCCTAGCACCACATGTCCTTCTCACCTTGTTCACTTTGCCAATGACCCCTCTTTCCTGTGGGTGGGGTGTTAGCGGGAGTCCCCAAGTGACCTGCTGGTGCTGCCAGCCTTTAAGTCCACCTGTAGCCCCATCACCACAGCTATTACCTGAGGGCATTTCTGATGAGAATTCCTGCTGAAGCCCTCACTGGTCTTGGTCATTTAGTCTCTCTCCACTCCTCCCATCTTCCACAAACACTAGAGAGTTTAAGGGGCACCCAAAATGTTTCAGTTTCTCTGCATTTTATCACACTAGTTTCATTCCCTAATTTTTGCCAGGCTCTCGTGGATTCCCACCAAATTACCTCATCCCATTCCCATCTGACCTCCAGATCCTGAAATTCCTCTTCCTCCTCCACATCATAGGAGAGGGTGTGGATTTTGATGTCATCAGCTGAGAGGTCAATGAACTTCCCATCGGGGTACTCCAGACTCTCTTTGGTGGGTGACCGGTCCTCAATGAAGGTGGTCTCGCAGCAGTCGGCAGCCACGCCATCCCCCCAGGAGCGCAGCATGCCCTCGGAGTAGAGGATGATGTTAGGGTGGTAGTGGGACTCCACTGACTGCTGCAGGGTGTTGGGGTCCAGCAGCTGCTGGACCGGCTCACTCCTGCCGCTGTCCAGGGTGGCTGCTGCCGCACTGCCCAGCAGCCGGCAGTTCTGATACTGGGGTGCTGGGTAAACAGACACCAGGCCATCTCTGCTCTCAGCCATGAAGTTTCTGGTGTTAATTAAGCCATTCCTCTTGCCAGCATCGTTGATCTTACTGTGCATCAGCATATTCTTCTGTTCAATGATGCCATCCATGGTGCTCTGCCTGCCCAGCTGGGTGTCGGGCTGTGGCTGCAGGGCTGGGCTTCAGGGTCACACTTGCCTCATGGAACCCATTTCTCCTGGAGGAGAATAAAACAGAGATGAGACAAGAAAATCACACCTGAAAAAGAGCTAATCATCCAGATTCTTGTTCTCTCAGGTATACCAGTCAGCCAGTACGCACCATGGCTAGAGGGGGAGATGAGAGTCCAGCCCTACCGATTCTGCCGGTTTTATATTTTTAAGATTTTTTAATTGGCTTTTTTTTTT